>NW_010178314.1:23249-63750 GCF_000695765.1 Mesitornis unicolor | reverse complement strand
GGTGAGGGCGGGAGGCGGCGACCCCGAGCCTGGAGACCTCTTCCCCTCAGGGTCGCCCCCACGGCCCCTCTGGCTGCGCCAACCTGCGCTGCCCCCGAGCGCCCCACCTGCGACCTCCTGCGCCCCCATCCCTCTGACCCTTCCGGCCTACTGCTTCCCTCCCCACGCCCCTCCAAATGAAGCATCTTGTCCCCTGTACCCCCAGGCACAACACCTTGCTTCCCAATTACAGGGATGAGTGCGGGTCCTGCCCTCCCATCCAGCTTCTCCCCAGCACCCTAGGATCAGGCACAGGTCCATCTCCTGCATAGCTCAGACCAGGTCTGAAGGCTTGCCTGAGCTAAATGGAGTTCCTGGGCTCATGAGGACATGTGGGTTGGACCAGTCACAGAACTTAAAGCCTATTAGTGCATGCTCTTAAGAGGGGCTGCAACAGCTCTGCAGAAGGATGCAGTAATGTGATGTATCTGGTCTGCAGGGCTGCATGTTTAAAATATTCTCTCTTCTTTATTGGCTAAATATTTTAGCAAGAGCTCAATCACCATTCAGAATCTGAAGTGGAGGAATCTGGCATTCCATCAGCTTCTGAACCATCTGAGAACCAGACACCTACAGGTGAATCACCAGTGTCACTGGATGACTTTCCTGAGCTTGAAACACCAGCATCTGCAGACTACCCATCTGTAGTGAAATTGTCAATGTCTGCAGACCAGCTGGATGCTGAGAAAACACCAGGTTCTGAGGACCAGTTTCCTGTGGCATCCAGGAAAAACTCATGTGAGATCAGATCACCTGTGGCTGAACTGCCAGGTTTCAAAGTCGAGCTGTGCATGTCTGCCTCTGCACAGGCTAGTGATAAAACACCTGAGGCCAGGTCAGCAGCAGCTGTAGTCCAGCCAGCAGAGACTACATGTGAAATATTGAAGCAGCCAATGGTGTATGAAGACCCCTTTGAAGTCTCCGTTAAGTACATGAAGAAACATAATATTTTGCAGATATTTCAGGTAAAACATCTCCCTTCTCCCTCCAGAGGCTTGCTTGAGAAGCTGGGCTTAAGTTAGCTCAGACCAAATTATCCCTTCCCCAGATCTCTCCATGTCCAGTGCTTTCTTAAGCATAAACATAAGTAGAGCAGTGAAAAAGAAACCTTGCTCATCTTTGGGGATTGGAAGAGTTGCTTGCTTTTTAAAATGTGTTGGAGCAGAAAGTGCAGCCCCCTATCTGCCCAAGGATCAATACTTCTTTCCTTCTGTCTGTCTTGTCTCAGGAGATCACAGAAAAACTGGTGTACCAGAGGCCCGATGATCCTTTGCAGTTCATACTGCTGCAGGTATGGTGTCTTGCTGGGGCTCAGTGGGGACTGTCTGTTGTGGCCACAGCAGAAAGCCAGCTTTGCTGAGCACGCCAGAAACATGGTCAACCCATGACTATTTCTCTCACTGTGTGCTTGCTGACTTTGGAGGAGAAGCACGAGGCAGGAGCATAGTGGTTCAGACTGCAAGAGACTACAAGTTCTCTAAAAGGAGAGGGAGGAGAGATATGGAAGGGTGGGTGTGTGAAATTGCTGGGTAGGGGAGAAGAACACGGTGGATGTGCCCTGGAGGACTGCTATCTGAGAGGTGAGGCAAGCTGAGGGACAGAGATAGGGCCCCACTATGTCCCTGTGACCCTTCTCCAGCTCCCTCTATCCCACACTGGGAGGGAACACTTTGCCTGCCCTCACACTCCTATGCAGGAGAGCTGTCTGTCCTGATCCTGCAGGGTTTTAAAACACAAGAAATTGAAAGTTAGCGGAGTGAATGATAGTTTGGGAGTGAGTTAGATGAAGTGTGGAGATAAGAAGTAAGTTAGAGGAAAGAGGGCAGACAAAGAAAGGGAGAGGGTCCTTTCCTTCATTGCCCTCTAGTCAGTGAGGGAAAGCACCACCTTTGTGATTTGTTGCTGGGTTCCTGCCACACTGAATGCAGAACTTGCAGAAGAATATCAAGGTCCATTCTGGGCACCAGTGGCAAGGAAATAGGCTCCCAGATGACCCTTTTCCTTTTCCTTTTCCTTTTGCCCAGGTGCAGTCTATGATAAATGCCAGGCAGGCAAAAATGGAGGGAAGATTGGAGAACGAAGATGCAGAGCTGTTTCTGGAAGAGGCTCTGTGTGCTCCTTTTGGCCCCTGCTGACGTTGCTGTTGCAGTATTGGATGGGGCCTTCACAGCACCATGCTTCTGTAGTCATTGGCAGTAACTTGGAACAAGTCTCCTTGTACCTCTGTTTCCTGATTTTTTCTGTTCTGTATGCTTATGCTTCCCTTTGGGTTTAAATCCTGCAACCACATATCAGTTAGGATGCACAAACTCAAATCTTAAAGTGTACATGGACCTGCATGCACATATGGCACATCTTGAAGAGGCAGATCTGCTGAATTCGTATGCAGTCTGTGCACACCATTGCATAGATCCCACATTTAGGCCATCCCTAGACTCTGTTTTTCTGTCCAGAGAAACCTCACAGCACAGACAATGCAAGCACAAAAGCAAGTAGAATTAAAAAGCAGCCCTGGGTGACCCACAGTTCATGCTGCATTGGTGGCCTACTGTCTCCAGCTATGCAGCAGCACCAGTGCCCATCTCATACTTTGAGAGGCTCTGTGGCTTTTTCACTACCCCCGGAGCATCTCTGATGCAAGAAGCTGTCTCACTGCCTCTTTCACATACTCAGCACAGCTGTCTCAGCCTTAACCATTGCTGCTGGTTTCCAATCACTCTGGTTTATGGGGTTGCTCTGCTTGTATCATTCCAAGTACAGTGTATATTTTGATAAACAGAACAGTAAAGCAACAGTTGCACACACACTCTGTGGCTTCAGAAGGCACTGTCACTCAGGAATGTGGGAGGTGAATAAAACTGAACAAACCAAAAACAAGCACTGGTAGCGCAGGAAATTCAGAGTTAAGGTACACTTTGCAAACACATCCTCTGAACTGCCTTTAATTCTCAGAAGACTTACTATCCTCATTTTCATACTACCCAAGTGTCTGTTTCCACTCTGTAAAGAAACTTTGTCTTTCTTGTTTCTTGCCTAAATATTATTGAAAATAGGCATCAGAGCATACTGGTATTTTGGCTTGTTTTCATGTGTATGTGCAGTAGATGTCAGAAAGTTTTTTGCCGCTACAGACTTTATTTTTAGGCAAGTGCTCTAATTTAATGATGAATGGTAGTGTATTCCCAGACGACTTGTCTCTATGGCTATGAAGAGAGCACCATAGAAACTTATCTTCCATCTGTTTTCAGCTAAAAGTCAGATGATTAGGTTGTGTCATATTCCACAGCAGAGCTAGAGCTCAAAAAGTTTGGGAATAGCAGAGGCAAGTATTTGGCATACAAATTCTGTGTCTGAGAAGAGTTGCCTTTCTATTCCAAGTGTCTCAGAAAAGATCAGTTAACTCATGTGCTTCCTGCTTAAAGGTGGGGAAGGGCCCTTGTCATTCACAGGACAGGAGAGTTTTCAAGGTATTGTGAGTCTACAGATGGCTTGAGAGTCAGATAAAGTCTGCATGCGCTTTGCAAGAGGTTTGATGTAGACCTAGGCATCTAAGTCCTACTAAAGCTGAGATTTGTTGAAAGCCCTACTTATCTTCAGCAGTTAGAAGAATTGGGCACTTAATGAAACAGGGAGTGCAATTGGTTTTTAGCCTGATACATTTTTTATCAAGAATTTATAAATGACCCTGTACATACATCCCCTGTGAATATAAGGGAAGTGCTAATGTGCCCTTGTGAAAGAAGCAATGAATGGAATATGAAGATACCAGCTTTTCACCTCTTTGGTCACTTGTCAGCATGTTTTCCCAAGAGACGGAGATGTTGGCATGTCTTTGAATTTTGTTGTAGAACAGGATTAGGGTGCTTTTGGGTAGAGCCTTAGCTGTGAATTTCCCATTTCTATCATTTGTGTATGGTATTTTGTTGTTCTCTCTTACTTATGAAAAACTTTTGAGTTGTATTATGTTCTCAGACTGTAGGTGTATGCCCTCAACTTCATGTCAGCACTAAGGGAATTATGCAAGGAAAGATCTTTAGTTTCTCTTTCAGATGAGTTGCAGTGAGCTGGAAAGTAGTCTTTTTCACATTATGAAAGTTTTGCAAGGGAGTTCCTACCAAGTGTTCCTCAGCAATATTAGGACCAAAATTTTCTTTTGGTGGTTTAGCCGCATTATTTCATGCTACTGAAGTTGCTGCATGGTAGCAAGAATTACTCCCCAGTGCACGAAAGAGGGAGCAGCTGCCTTTTCTGTTTCTCAGGAAGGTCCCTCTCCTTTGAGAAGCGGCAGTTGTATAGAAATGAATGCAGCTGCACTCAGGATGGCTGCGTGGGCCTGCAATTGGCATGTGTAGATGGTAAGAGGCTGTGGAAGGCAGTAGGCCAAGGACAGCCCTTCAGCTTTTGCAGACTTAGGGGAGAATTGATCAGCTCTGAGCAAGGCCTTTGACCAGAAATCTTATTAAACCCATCATGAGCTATCGGAGAAGAAATATCACTTCCTTCTCCTCAAGCCTCTCAGGTGACTAGATTGTATTTTGAACTGCATTTTTTTTTTCAAGGAAAAAAGCCCAGGAACTTAGTTTTATGAAAATCAAAAAGCATTCTCTGGAAGGTGAGCAGATTATTGTGTTTAGGCTAGTGCAACACAGCTCTCCTTCACTTTTGCTGAAAAATGCACGTCAGCTCCAGAAAAATTCTACCTCACAGTAAGGCACTATTGCACCACCACTGTTTGTGTGTGTGAAAGCTTTTTTTGTGGTGAAGGAGAAAAGTTAGATTTAAAATAGAAATATTTATTGTAGTCTTAATTCCAGAGTGACTGTCCCTTTTTCATAATTTCTTTCCCAAACCATTGGATCCATGTTTCTTCTTCATAAGTGAACATTTATCAACATGACATTAAACTGTCATTAAATTTCTTGCCTTGGGTGCTCTGAAGTACTTAACAATTCATTGTGTGTGACCAGAACTATTCCATATAAGTCCTTATAGCATGCTAGTCACTGTATATTTGAATACCCTCCAGTAGTGTGCTAAGCAACGTGACTAACATCTGTTGTTTGTTCTTCCTCCTCTCCAGGAGGGACATGCCTGTGCACTGAAGTGCATTCTTTTTAAAAGGGTGTTTTGTTTTTTTACCCACACCTGTGTATTGCTGTGTGCTTCTAATGGATAGGGAGAGGTCATGGAGTGGAAGGTGGGGAGGCTGGAGATAGTTTGTAGTTCCCAAGGGTGTTTCCCCTGTAGTTTGAGCTGGGCACCGAGAAAGCACAGTATTTTTACAGACAAGAATTTTTTGTTGATCTATGAACAGAAACATGACATCCAGTTCAGCTGCCATATAGCATGGTCTTACAGTGCACAGTCCATTTCTGTTGTGAACCATGTACTCCCCCAGAAGCAGGATGCGGAGAGGCCAACCAGAAGGGAAGTACGCTCATTGTGAAATAGGTGTCCTGGATCAACATATCAGGTTCTTTTCCTGCCATTTCTGTACAGACCTTAAAACTACTCAGATGCACCAAACAATACTAAAGTTGCCCCTGTATAGCCTCTAACCAATTAAATAACATAACTGCTTATTAAAGATCCTTTGAAAAGTTCACACAGACTCTGCTCTGTTTCTCAGTTAGGTGGAGGGCACAAGTGGGATAGCTCTTCAATGGCCAGCTACTTATAGCATGAGACATTTCATTGTGACTCACTGGATATGAATCATTGCTACATAACACCAATTTTAAGCTAGTTTAATGCCATTGATTTCAAAGTTTCACAACCATATGAAACTTGAAGTAGGCAGCAGTAACTATTCAGGGCATTCTGTCTGAAACAGAAGAAATTAACCTCTGGGTTAAAGCCCAACGAAGAGCTTAGCTCAAGAGAGAGCTCAGGCTGAAGACCGGAGAATGTGGGACTGCTTAGAAAGGAAATACACCAGGGCAAATTGATCAAACCCTGTCTGACGTGCCTTCAGGTTGTATTCAAGGGAAAGCCTCTCTTGACCATTCTTTCAGACAGATGAAATGCAGAATTAAAAAAAAGAAACATTCCCATAAGGTCAGACATCAATATCTATGGCTGCATTCCTTTTTTGGGACTGCCTTCGTGGACAACATTGATGTAGCAGCATCACCAGAAGTTCAACAGTATGCCTCAACATAGATGAAAAGGGGAGCTTTGAGTTGTTGAGGTGACAAGGGATAGAAGAACAGTCACTTGGCATCTTCTTCTGGGGAAAGCTGGTTGGCTGGAATGTCACTGCAGAACAGCTGAAGTTAGGCAAAGCAATCCCAAGAGATTTTTATACATGTAATTCAAGACTGGAAACTGACTGCAGACATTGCTGTACTTGGTCTGTATTAGAAATGCCTGCTGTGAATGAATGGACAACTCTTTCTTTCTTCTCAATCCCAATTCCCCATGCAACTCCTCTCCCAGGTGGGAAAAGCTTACCCTCCTTTGCTGGTGTCATTTCACAAACTGCAGTGAAATAATGCCAGGGAAGAAGCAAACTGTGAGATGGAGTCATTTGCTTTATTTGTTGTTACTTGCTTTGAGACTGAAATTAATCTCTTGTTCATTGCCACTCATTAAAATGGCAAGAGACAAAGGAACATAGGGCTGCACAGAGCCAGGCTCCTGATGGTCCACAGCTATCTAGTACAGTTCACAAAGTAAAAAGGTAGGCAGTGTAGCTAAGGGAGTGCAACACCCAGCTTCACTGGCTGTGAAAACTTACTATAAATTTACAAGCCTTTAAGACAAATGTCTTACTTGGAATCATCTGGTGAAATTCTTCTTACAAATTAGGAAGCAGGATCCATATTTGGGAATTTTTAAGAACAAGAGGTCACCTCAGACCTTCCTCCTTTCCATCCCCTAGCTTATCTTCTAGTATAAAACAGGAAACAGAAGTGAATAAAGACACATGAAATAGCACATTTGTTTGTTAATGGGAACAATGTATGTCGTACCAGCCCTTGAAGAAAAACAGTTCCCAACTTGAGGAGCCTTTGGTATTTGCACAGATGAGTAGACATTAGGGAGAAGGGTATATTAAAATGCAGGCAAGTGGTCAGAGAACCAAAGATTTTTAACAGTGATTCAAAGTTGCGCAAACACCATGAACACCACAAGAGTCCCTCTGAGGAGTGGAGTGATGCCTCCTCTATCCGGCTATTGTTTAAGCACCCCCTTGGGCCTGGCAGAATATCCTTTCTCTTCCCAAGCAGCTTCAGGGGAGGGCAGAGTTGTCAGTTTGCTGAAACACCACAGTTCTGAAAGCAAGTACTGCTCATTGGAGGACCCAGCTTTTGGCCCTGCTGTTTGAATCCTTGGTAGCATGACAGGGCTACCTCGAGAGACTCCTGAACCGTGGTACGATGCCATGATGCTGATATATGTTTGACATGGCAGAAAGGAGTGCATATGGGAGAAGCTCAGCCTGTTGTTCGGAGCAACAGCTCCGTACGTTTTGCCCTATTGGATGTCTAAATGTTTCCAAATGAAGACCAAGGCTATTGAGAAAGGCAAGAGCTGGGCAGGGTCCAGCTCAACTATAGACAGAATTACTTTTCGTAGTTACCTTTCATAGACCTCTTAGAAGATACTCATAAATCTTCCTGGCTTTTCAGAAATCGTGGCGCTTGCGTAGTAGGTTAGAAAGCATCTTGAAGAAAACGAAGGGTGAAACTTAACCTTTCCTATGTGTGCCCATGAGAGGGCAGCACAGACCGGCCGAGCCCTCTCTAAAGGCTATGAGGAGACAGTGAGACTAGATCGAGTTTATGTCCGGCCGTGGAGTAGCTACAAGTAGGGGAGAAAAGGTCCATATAAAAGGACCTGATGGCCCAAAGCACAGCTCCATCCATTGTCCACCTGAAACTAAAACCCGGGTACACCTGGGTACACGGTTGACTGGGTCAAACCTCAGGTGCTTGACAGCATCTGAGTCTCACAGACTTCTCAGGGAAGTTTCCGGTTACTGAAACCTTAATAGGTTCACTTCAGAGGAAGTGCCTACAGTTGTGTCAAAGCAATGAGTCGGTGTGGAGACATCAACCACACCCTTGCCAAGGCAGAGGCTGTCACCCCAAGAGTGCTACAAACTCTCCTGAGGCGTGCATGCTATTTATTTCCATCCCACTGCTCCTAAGCATCGCACCAGCCAACACCCCTCTGCTATTCCCCTTTCCTCTGGCTGCCAAGACTCTTGAGATGCAGCTTTAACATGACTGTCCTCCCTCTTTCTCTTGGGTGCTGCAGCCCTCTGCCAAGGTGGATGGTGAAGATGCTGGGATAAATCAGACATACACTTGCGGCACTTGGCTTACAGCAAGCGTGCTGGAAACCAGATAGTGGCAGGCAACCGTATGTAGATGGCAGTGCTCCACTGCCAACCCCTTACAGCCTCCCAGATCAGAAGCAGCTAATAGAGGAGGCAAGCAGGATGGATTTGGGAGAAATTAAGTATCCCCAAGCACTCTTCTATAATGAGCTGGAACAGCTCATGCGAACAAATTTCTTTGGCCCCTTGCAAACAAGCAGTGAAGATCCCCAAACAAGATCGTTCCTTTCTGCAATGTTGTGGCTCATGACTGACATATAGGATTTTGGAGGGGAGGTTTTTAACCATCAGCAAGAGCAATGTAGTCACTGGGTCCAGACAGAACAGCCTGTTTCCAGTCTGTTAGATGAAATTCAACTGAACAACTGGCATCAAAGGACTATCACAGTGCCGAGGCCATTTGGGAGCTGGGAGCCCATCCTAATAGGTATATCAACAGTGAAATGAGCAGTCTTTCAGAGGCCAGAAAGCCCTCAGATTCACAACCAAGAGCAATACAGAGACACTTTCTAGCAGACCTTCCCTAGGCATTGACAGCCTTTTAAAGGAGCTAACTAAAACATAAGCAGAAAATTTCCATCTTCTCAAAAGTAATTTCTCCTGCTATGTATTTTGCAAGATCCCAATCCTTTGCCCAGACACAGTGAGATTTCTAGCCTCCTGTGAGCCTTCCCTGTGGTCAGGCTCCTCTTCAGAGTGATCTGGTCTGCCATCATCTGAAGATGAGATTGAAGAGGAAGCGACGTCCCATTTACTGACTCTTTCACGCCATCAAAGGCGTTGGCTGGGGAGTGCCACTCTTGCAGGGCTTGGCTCCCCTTCCCTACCAGGAGAAACTCCTGCTGGTGGGAGGGGAGCCAGGGCAGGGCATGACCTCAGGGCTCCCCCAGGGTCCTCCGTGTTTCTTTTATCTTCTGCTCTCTGCATGTACAAAAATATGACCTGTAGGCTGCTGAAAGATCCAGGTGAGATCAGCAGCTCTAAGATGCATATATTTTGGTCTGGGTTTCAATTTGCAGGAATTAGCCTCAGGCCTGTGATGAGGCTCTCCTGTGAATTTCCGTCATAGGCAGCAGAGTAAAAGAGGCATCCTTAGGGGGAGATTTAGAGACCAAATCTCTCTTAAATTGTGCAGAGAGGCACCCTGAGGGTCTTCTTTATGAACAGTAGTATCAGCCAGAGATTAGCTTGTAAAAACATCTACTATTTCTCTAAGCTTTTGGGTCAAGACCACTGAGGAAGGGAATCACGGCAGCTGGCCTAATTCTTAGCAGTGGGATATTGAGATTCAATTTGATATTCAATACTGCCTTTACCCGCATGTGCAAATTTCACTATGAGCACTAGTCCAAAACTCCCTGGGGAAGCACTTCCCAACCTGAACCCAATTGATTACCAGACAGAGCAGCTTCCTCCAAGTTGTTTGTCCTTTCTGCTTGCTCACTCATCAGAAGGAAAAGAAATGTTCTCTTTTGAAAGGCTGAAAGTACCGATTTTTCATACAGTCACAGGATTCTGGTAACTTGGGCTTTATGCAAGCACCCAGGATTGCAAGTTATAATAACACCAAAATACAGACATGGTCATAAGCTATTGAATAAAACTACCATTCAAAATTAGAAAAATAAGGTGTATCCTCCTCCTTCCCCAAAATATTAAGAAACATCAGTCCTTGAGAGCATGCTTTATACCACTCTGCTTAGGAATGAAGCGCGCAACGCCATATTCATGGGTGGATTATGCATTGCCAAATGCAAAATACCAGGATTACTGACGTCACAAAGATGCCTGTATCTGGGTTTTCTGTAACATTCTTCACCAAGGTATCCGAGGTTTTAGAGAAGAGTTACATACTGCATTCCACATTACACTAAATATATACATACAGTCCTGCTTTTCAGTCTATGTTTGCAGGCTTAGCTGGAGTGGCTAGCCCAGCGACCCAGTGGTTTATCCTAACCCACTAAATTTAGCCCATGGTTGTTGCTAATGGTATGTCATTTGTCTCCCCACACTCAGCACTGTTTGGTAAACATTTTCAGGGACAGAGTTGCTCTCCCCTGATCTCTCTAGGTGGTGTTCACTTATTTATTCTCTGTACCCTACAGCTATTCCTCTCTCTTGGGGTTGAGAGGTATAGATGTGGCAAAAAAAGGGCAAAAACATTGCAGAAAGAGTGAGACAGCTGTAGCAAAAGTCACGACCTAGTTGGGGAGGCAGGAGACAAGGCTAGCGCGAAGCCAGGCCAGCTGCAAACCCAAGGGGCGCAGAGGACATCTGTCCCCCATGGTCGGCATCCTTGCCCTCCAGGCAGATGCACCAAGACCAGGGAGGAGGCGTCCATGAGGAATTCCCTTCTCTGAGGAGAAGGAGCTGGCTCCCGGCCATGGCACGTGGAGGGCTTTGGGTGGCAGGCACGAACATAAACCCCAAATCTGTCCAACAGAAGAAAGGTTGAACTGCGGGCTGGAAAGCAGCTGTTTGCTTCCTTCTCGGGAATGTGAGAGCAAAGCCAGGTGGCAGGAATTGGAGTTGGGGCCACTGGTAGTGGTGGCTCCAGAGGGAGGTCACTGACCCAGTCGATGAGGTGAGGACTCTACTGGGAAAGGTGGCAGCCCCTCTGCTCACAGGCAGCACCTTTGCTACAGCAGGGATGCTCAGCCTCGCATACAGCAGTGCTGCCGTTCAGCCCACTGCTGCTGTGTGCAGGATGGACAAGCATCCAAAAAGTTCCCCTCCCTGGGGCAAACAGATGGTGTGTGTCAAGCCGAACCTGTGCGCAGGCGCGCAGGCGCACAAGCACAGCCGACACTGCAGGCACACTGTTGGGGATCTGGGATTTCCTGAGCCCTTTCCCTTAACCGCCAGGTCTGATCCTCCCATGCAACTTCACAAATGCAGCTTAGAAGCCTCCTGCTCATGGATGGGAGTGATTCCCTTGTGATATGGCATGAGTTGGACACAATAATGACTACTTCTTTGGCCATAACCTTCTTTTTTGTGTGCTTTCTCCTTCCCTAATTCCTTCCTCTCACACTTTCTGCCTGAAATCACTATTTCCATGCTATGAAGAAAGGAAATTTGAAGGATGCAGGAATGTGAAAGAGTATTTTCAGAGGTTAGGAGCAGGGTCAGCCCACTGGAATTACCTACAGCATCTGCTCAGCCCTTTTCAGCATTTTTGTTCTCTCTTTGAGTACGCCTCTCATGACACTTTTGAAAAGCCACAGCACACTTAGTGACAGGCATGTTCACATTGCCCTGGCACCCATAAAGCATGTTGCCAATAGTCAAGTGATACATATTGTGAGAAATTTCACTTTCCACCAACATCTGAAAATGGGCCAGGCTATGGCCTTGGCATCTGCCTGTGCCTTCAGATGAAACCCCGCATTGCAGTGTGTCTTTACTCGCAAATGGTGACAGCAGGTCAGGATTGACCACCACCCTCCTCGGCCTTACCCACTCTTCCAGCCCCAATGAGGATTCACACTAACACCTGTTTGCAGCTCCCCAGACAGGGGTACAGAGCAGCCATTCTCAGTGCTGGTGACTGACAAGACCACAGACTTCACTAGCAGCTTTCCCTCCCCTCTCTCGTCTTTCCTCACATTCTGTCCTGAAAAGAGTATTTGCACACTTGCTGCCTCTTTTTTCCTCCTAGCTGAGAGGTGATGGAGTGTCTTACCATGGCAGGGCTTGTGTCTAATCACTGCACAATGGCTGCAATGCTCGGGAGATGCATTGCTTATCCCCCCACCAGCTGTGCTCAATGTCTGGCAGTAATGATGGGAGCCTGCCTTCCTAGGCTCCGTCAGCATGAAATGCGTGGTCCCCCCAGCACTGCCGAAAGATGGGGTAGAGACTGCACTCAGCCAGACCTTACATCTTGTGGACAACACAAATAATGGGCAAGTGGCTCTAAGTTATTTAGGTCTAGACAAACCTGCATCTGTACTCGTGAGCACTCAAGTAACAAATGTCTTGTTCCTGTCTACTCAATTGGTCTGGCTGCAGTGGCTGGGTCTTCTTTTGATTATCACTGTGACACCTCATGGAGCTGGACATGCCAAAAACACTCTCCCTTCCTCAGGGTGAAATCTCACGGGAATCTCATGGGAGAGCTGGATCTCTTGTCAGCTGTCTCCAAGTACTAAGGGAATCCATAAAACAGTAGAGCTATTGCAGTTCTCCCTAATTTCCTACAAGATATTTGCAAGGATGGCTACCAAGAAGATACATACATATTCTTCTGATGTTTGCTTTTGGCTTGTGAAGAATTCTAAAAGCAGGAAGCCCCTGTCACCCTTCCCAAGCCCATTATTCATCTGGCTGGTTTTTGCACCAGCAGACACAGAGCACCAAGCATAAGTATCTGCACTTTTGCCAGAGACTTGCTCAAGGCTCCAGTAACAGGAATAATGACTTTTGGCCAAATTATACTGGAATGGGTGAGAGAGAGGGAGGTAAGAGACATTCCTTTTCTGCTGTGCTCCTCAGCCTCAGCCCCTCTCAGCTCATTACAGGTCAATTAATATAAATGTCTGTGCTTGACTGTACTCAGTCTTAAAAAGTCTGAATGTGTTAAAAATCCAGAAGGCCCAAGGAAATGCAGTAGTTTTTCCACTTTTTGTGTTATCCAGTGTCTTACAGAGTAGCCAACACCTACACTTCTGCTTCCAAAGAAAATTCCAAGCTCAATGAAATTAAAATGGATCCAACCCAAACCACTGGATTATCCCCATGCAACATAATTAAATGAAAACATTAAAATCCAATTACTCATTTTTTCTAGTCAGTACATTCTTCTTATACCCATGCTCAAACAGCAGTCCAGCAATCTTAACATTTATTTTTACGTCCTTCCAACTTAACCATCCTTTTTGAAGTTCAAGCACCTCGTACAAGTGAGTCATTCATCCACCCTTTCGAAAGTATAATAATAGAAATTCTTTAAAGCTTTGTGTTTTCGGCACAACGGCATTCCGATACGATCTAAGAATCACAGAGACACCCTCTGGTCCCACAGAGGACCGGGGAACAGGTTTGGCTAGAAAAAAAGTTTTCCTCATGTGATGGGCACCCTACCAATCACACCGCACTTTCCTCAAGCAACCTGGGCTCTTTAAAGCCCAGTGGAGGTGGGAGAAAGGGGTTTTTTTGGCTTCGCAGGTGGGTCAGGATTTCTGCTGGGAAGCATCACAAGAAGGGAGGGGTGAGTGCCTTACTTTGGTCATCATCTTCCTCTGAATGAGGCACTTGAACAATAAATGTCTGCTAGGAGAAAAGGAAGCTTTTATGCTTAATGGTTTTTATTTTAGTCCCTGGGCTGTGTTTAGTATGTGGGAGTCTGGTACCTGGATAAAGTTAACTGCAGAAGATTATTAAGTATTTAATTTTTCTTACCTCAGGCTGTATTTTCTCAATGGCTGTTTTAATTTGTTTCATATTTTTCCTCCCAAAGACTGTGGAGGAGGCAAAGGGAAAATCAAATCTGTTGCAAATACATCTGAATTTAAAAAAAAAAAAAAAGAAAAATTGTTGCAGAGAAAGATGGCTCCTGTAATTCCTCCCTCACTGGTGAAAATAGAAAAGGAAAACAAATTTAAAAATCCTCTTGTTTTGGCTGTGCTGAACTAATGAGGGAGAGAGGAAAAACCTACCTCCCAGCTCTAATTCTGAGGTAATTATGCCTGATGATGATTTACCAGCCACTCCACTGTTCACACAGGCTTCATTTCATAGCAATCTCTCTCAAAAGGAAACTTAATTAGTCTCTGACCTCTGCTTGATGCCGAGCTTTGTTTTTGCTTTATTTTTTCTCCTTCGGTAGCACAAAATAACTGGCTGTCTCTTCCTTTTTTAAGTGTGGTTGACTGCTGGTGCACAAGCTGTTCCCTGTCAGAGGCGGTGTTTCAGGGCAGGTGAAGCAGTGGGGAAAGTCCGGCAGGGCAGGAGGAGTGAGTGCTTTTGTGTGTGCTGGAGGTGTTTGCTTTAAAATAAGTAAACGAATGATGAATTGATGCTTGTGAAGCATTGGTGTCTTACAGCAGAGTTCAAACGATTCATCAATAACTTATTTAATTGCATTCTCTTAAAAACTCTGTAACTCTGAAGATTTCCCAAGCACTTGGATGTTACCTTCTTTTTAAGCCCCTTAGGGGATAAATTTTCCATGAAGACTGATTGAAAAAAAAAAGAAAAAAAGTAGGTTTATTACTGTCTGAGCCCTCCAGCCTCCATGCATCAGAGCCTAGAGGATGTGGGCAGGGCTGTGCCTCATAGAGGCTTCCCACAGTACCAGCAGTGGCGCAGCACCTCCAGCAGCAATTCCACCCCACTGGCTTCCCTCCATCAGCGTGCTAGCCCCAGCCCAGGCATCTTGCTCCTGCCTGTAGAGACATGCTTTCCAGCTGGGGCCAGGTGAGGACAAGGTGTGGTGCCCAGGTTTCTGCACCGGGGGGGCACAGTACAGGCGAGAACCAGGTTCTTGTCGTTGCATGATTGAGTTTGCTTAGTTGTGCTTGAGTGGCCAAGGTGTCTGGAAGCTGCAGAGCCCATGAGTAATAAAACAAATGAGTCCCTTGTCTCTGCCCTCCTCAACCAGGGCATGAGAATGCAACGCCCTGCGTAGGGACGCTAAAGCAAAGGGGGGTAGCAAGGGGTGAGGTGAAGCCCCTGTAAGCCCCATCACCATGCTGAGACACCTCTAAGAGCAGCATGTAGAAACAAGTGATGCTCACAGGAGTGTTTTTGGACATCCCTCGATCACAGTACCATGACTCCACCGTGACAACTGGCACAAAATGCAAGGCAATCAAAATGCAACCTGCTTCTCTGTGGGACAATGCCAAACCATTTTTTACCCATTGGCTTTTTTTGCTAGAGATGGAGTAGGACTAAGCTATGCAGGGGGCATTCATCTGTAAGGCTGCTGAAATCCTGTCCCAATTTATAGAAGGAGGATGTCGAGGCTGCAAAAGATCAACCAGCCCGACGGGTGCACAACAGAGACTGAATCCTGCTTGAATCCAAGAACTGCTGTGAGCTAGGCTTCCTTTGAAAGCCTGCAGGGCATTGTCACCTAAAATACAAGGGCAGAAGCCAGCCTCTGCAGAAAGGAGCTTCATTTTCAGCCCCCACAGTTGTGCTGCAGGTCTCACAGAGGCACTGGGAGTAGAGGAAGGGAGAAGAGGTCAAGAAAGTGCCACAGGCATGGAAATAACAGACCTGCCTACATCTTGTGGAGGAACAGGGGGAGGCAGGGCTACCACTGCTCCTGACAAGCTCAGCTGGACCTTCATGAGTGTCAGGAGTGTTTTGGGGGTTGAAGGATGAGTAGACGGGAGAAGCTGCAGTCTGGGTTGTGGCCAGGACGTAAGGAAGAGGAAGAAGGATGTGTTTCAGGAGGGATGTAGGTTTTTGTGGTACAATGGGAGCAACAGACACCTTTCCTACGCTGCTTGGAGCATGGAGCAAAGTCTGTGGTAGTGATGATTGAATACTTGGGATCTAGACGGGTCATGGCTAAATTGCAAGGTGCCCAGGATGTGCTGAGGAGCACCAGGTCCATGCAAGCTCAAGGCTGAAATCCCAGGACCTGTCTGCCTTCTCACATGGAGATTTTGGATAACAGTTGCAGCTGAAGCTCTGGTTTCCTCAGAGGTTTCCCTGAAGCCCCAGGAAACTGTATTTGGGTTATAAAACTAATCTTAACCAGCCTGCAAAGAAGGCTCCTCTAAGTCCAAAATTATTTGTGTCCGCTGGCGCCTGTGTCTCCGGGGGCTGGGAGGAGGACTGCCTACCAGCGTCACACCCCGTGGGTGGCTGTGAGTCATACCTGCACACAGTTTGCCTCGGGCAAGCCAGCCACGGTTTGCCTCCTGCCTCTGTAGTCATGCACCTGTGCCAGGTGCTATGGGAGCTGCTCGTGCTTAGCGCTGCTCACCTCTGAGGCGTGAGGAGACGGCAGCAGGTGGAAAGCCCTACATCTCCCACAGCTTCTCCTCTGGGGTGAGTTGGAGAGTCTGCTCTCCAGATGACCAGCTGTGGTCACAGCCTTGGAGCACCTTCCCGGTGTCTCATTCATGATGTTAATACTACACCCTCTACGACAGAGAAAGGGCCAGGCAAAGGGTTGCTACAAGTGGCTCAGGGGAAAGAAGTGAACACTGAGAAACTGACTATTGTTGCCTTCGGAGGCGTAGCGACCTGGTTCAGGAACGGCTCGGCGACCCCACCTTTGGGTCTGCGCGGGCCATCAGCTCACAGACACCAATGTGGTGGACGGCAAATGGCATTTATTGATAGGTGACACGGCGTTATATAGCTTGGGTTTACAACGTCACATCCGTCTGCTTACGTCGTAAATTAAACGCTATTGGCTATCAGGAGAGGGGCACTTGGTGCTGATCATGTGGAGGCAGAGGGAGGATTCATCCTAATATGGCAACATCATTACAGTATTCATTTTTAGGTCTACAGTAGTCTTTTCCTTCCCTTTTTCTATTACTGGTCTCTCCACTTCCTCCTCTCCTGCAATCCCATTGGTCTTGGGTAAGGTACTAGGGAACCTTAGGTTGCCTAGAAGCTTGCCACTGATATCTGCGTGGTGGTGACTATGTCCAGCTTTCCTCCCAGCTACAGTAGCCTAGGAGATGGGCTTGCTTTCTCAGGCTGGCATGTCTGCAGCTGCACCTGCCCAGGGAGAGGCAAGAGCGAGCTAGGTCCTACCTGCCAGGGAGGAGAAGAAAGACAGCCTTTGGGGAGGCAAGCACCTGGGCTTGTTGTACAGCCCATGTAGAAGGTGTGAGTGCTGTCATTACACTGCAGGGGTGTCTGTAGGAGAGAAAGGGAGGGAGAAAGAGGTTCCTGTGATGTTAAGGAAAGGGTTGTGACTTTGTTAATCATGCTAGATGTTACTTGTTGTGCTAGCCATATGGCACACTCAACCCTGCTATCTACACAGCAGCTGGAGCAGACCTGTTTTTCCATGTAGCAGTCAGACTTCATGTGCCTGCATTTGAGGAGAAGAGCTTTCCTTGCTTTTTGGACTGCTTCCTGACTTGTGATGTCTCTTAGCTAGCAATAATTAAAAGGTGTTTTTTTAAATCTCTGGAGCTTACAGCATGAAGATCCATGAGCTAGCCAGTAGTCTCTACAATTTTAATATGAGTAGAGAATCAGTGTCCATCTCAAGTTTGGAACTCTGCAGTGTTATATTGCAGACTATATGTGGTCAAACATTTCTCAGACTCAGATCTGACCTGTGAGGTAGTTTTATGTGGACCCTGGGCATGCTGGTTGGTCAACAAGTTTAGTAGGGACAGTTTCAGGTTGACCTTATGAGACTGCCATATTCAAGTACAGACCTGTAGAGTTTCAGATGTATTAGGCTGGCCTCCAACCACCTGGCTGGGAATAAAAATGGCTTCTTGCCTTGGAAATAATGGCCATCCCCACTCATGCTATCATGCCAAATGTGCTCTGCTGCTGGCATACTGGTGAGAGCACTGGAGATCTCTCCATGCCTAACCCTAAAACCACTGCAGAAAGGGTGGTAGGAAATTCTGTTACTGCTGGAAGTCCTGCCTAGCTTCAAAGGGCCGCTGCTGAAGAGGCTGAAGGTGGCATGAAGGTGATGTTAGAGAGGTCCCACAATGATCTGTTCCTCAAGAAACTCCCCTTCATTGGCAGCTGTGTCTACTCTTATTTTCAACAGCTTCTTTGAAGAATCTCAGTCAGTAACCCCAGCAAGAAAAGGCACTAGTGCAGGTATTCTGGCAGAAGAGGTTTGTTCAAGCTGCTTTCCCTGTTGTCTGCTCGAGTTGGGCCCACTTCAGCCTTTCTTCTGAGGCTTATAATTTCTTAACCACCCAGCAAGTGCAGCAGTCTCTGGGTGTGGGTTTTTTTACCTCCCCCTCCCCATGCACACAGGCACTCTGTCCCTTTGAAAGAAGGACATCCTTGGTGCTGGCATCTGGGCCTTTTCTCCAAGAGGTCTCACACCTTTGACTAGTGCCTTTATCCCATTCTCGCTGGAAGGGAATAAATTCAACATGGGGCACCAGGCCCCAGCCTGCAGGATATAGTGTGCTCAGGAATTTGGTGGGAATGCTACTTGGCTGGGCTCCCATGAGCCAGGTACAGCCTGAGTTTCTCCCTCCCTCCTTCGCACCTGATCAGGAACAGGGAGCCCAGCTCCAGTTCCCAGCATGGGTGGGAGATGAGGCTACCCTTAGCAATGTGCTGCCAAACCATGTGCTGTAGGTATGTGTGTGGGAAACAGCTAAAGTGTCGTGGTTACCAGTTCAGTCCTGTGGTAGTGCTGGCCAAAATTAAACAGCCAGCGGGGGTAGATAGCATACATTGGGGTAAAGCTGGCTTCTTTGGAAGAGGAGAGAGGTGAGGGCACTGACCTTGTCCCCTGTCCATCTGGGTGTAGTTGCAGTTTCTAGTCAGGTGAAGTGCAACATCATGAGATGAAGTTTGTATGGGTGCTGTTGTGATGATTAAAACCCTACCTAAAAGGGAGCCAAAGACACTGGCTGCCTCTGTCGCAGTCCCTATATTCTGTAGTTCAAGGGAGATTTTGAGTTACCAAGTTCACATATGGAGAAGTTTCTTCTCTGAAACTACTATGAAGCAAGGGGTGGGAGGTGTACAGACAACCTGCCAGGTTCTGTCTATCCTTCTCCTCATGGATAATTCCTATTTCTGAGTGAAGCCTATTGTACTGGTCTAACTGAAGACTGTCTTTCGTTTTTCACAGGTTGCATGAAGAGTTAAAGATGGCAAAAAGTGATGATGGCATACACATCTTGCAAGGTCTATTAGTCTTTGGGAATGTGATCATTGGGGTAAGCGAAGTGGGACAAGCATGGGTGGAGGCTTATTTCTAGTATGACACTTCTTAAAACAGCAGTTTTAAAGGGATAAAAGTAAAGTGTGAGAGGAAGGGTAACAGAGAGCTGTGCTAAGTGATCAGTTGGGTGGGGAGGGGACAGGAAGGAACAGCAGGGGCTGATCTACAAGACTAATATGAGTTCTAGGGGAAGAACCCTTGCTGCAGATGAACATCTTTCCAGTCACCTCCCTCCATATAGTGATGGGAAAGGTTCTGTTAATTCTTCTTTAGCATCCTCATGCCCTCTCAGATCTAATCTGGGTGAGTTTTGCCTGCAGTTCTTCTGTGAAGGCACAATACAAGAGATTGTAGAGTTGGGCAGAGGAGAAGTTGAGTAGCTCCTGTTTGGCAGGAAGCTGAATGAAAGGAAAATGGTCTCCCTCTTTTTCTGTCTCTGCTATTTCATTGGGCAAGCTTGATCTAATGGATTTCCCAAACTTGCACTTCTCAGATGTGCGGCATTGCCCTGACAGCAGAGTGCATATTCTTTGTGTCGGATCCCCATGGCCTCTACCCTCTACTGGAAGCCACAGAAAATGATGACATCTTTGCTGCTGCCTGGATTGGCATCTTTGTTGGCTTTGCACTCCTTGCTCTGTCTATCCTTGGTATCATTGGAGTCATTACGTCCAACAGGACCTTGCTGCTGGTGGTAAGTGTAGTAATGTTTACCTACCTGTTGCTGCCAAACTGAAAAAAAAAAAACCAAACCAAAACCAACGATGCCAGTTTCCCTGCTCACTTTGGTAGTCATATGCTGAGCAAGGACAGCTTTTATTAGTGATAAGAAGCAAAAGGTTCCTTTTGATGATGGCTATGGTGTCTCATGAGGTGAATCCTGTGAGAACACATACATGAGAAGCTTCCAAAAATGTTGAGGAAATTAATGGTAAAAGCCACAATAGAGGTTTCAGCTGACTGACTTGATCCTGACCTTGCCCTGAAGCAATGCAGAATCAGTTGTGCAATCAGATGTTGCTGGGATGTGGTTTAGATCCTTGTTTCTCCCCACCCTTTACTGCCTTTCAACTGTCATATACCATTCAGTTTAGGAGCTGATAAGTAATGACTTCTGTACAAGACATTAGTATGTGTTAGTATACCAAATATGGGTGCAATTGAGAACATTAGACATCAACAGGCAGGCAGAAATTACAGGGGTGGGGACAGAGAGCTCTGGATAAGCCAAGAACAATGTTAAGATGTGAACAAATCTCTGTACAATTTCTCACTTAGTCCTTCAGATTGGCAGTGGTGAAACTTAATTTGTGGTTGCAGTAATGAAGGGTAGAGCTGAACACACTGGAATCAACTCTCTCTTGGATTCATGTAGGATGGCAGGGTGTCTGTTTTAAACAGGAGACACTTAGAGATGTGAACTCTTGTGCCAGGGAATTAGCCAGCTAACAGCTGAGGGAAGAGAATTCTCTTAACTCTGAATTTTGGTGTCTTGGGCTGAAACCCAAGGCTGTGGTATAGGAGGTAAGAGAATGTACAAGGGACAGAAGCTGGGGTAAGAAGGAAAAAAATGCCTTGAATCCAAGAAGGACATTATAAAATGTGTGAGGAAAACCAGAGACATGAGAACTCCAAAAGGAATATGGGAAAGGTTAAAGGGATTGTGCTGAGAAGGGAAGATAAATTGTGAAATAGACTGAAAGGTGATCCTCAGGATCTGTCTTCATACAGGATCTTTGCTCACAAAGTAGGAGTGCTGAGGAAATCTGAAGATGCAAAATCAGAAGGATCCGCACAACACCCTAGATTGCACCTTCTCTTTTCCCAAAGTACAAGCTAGGAATGAACAGCTTCTTGCTGAAAAGCTTATAGCTGTCAGGTGAAAGTGGAAGGAAGAAACATAGCACAAGAATGAATTGCCATTGAGATGCAACAAATAAAAGGATAAATGTTATTCTAGGATATATCAGGTGAAGTATTTTCCACAGAGGCAGGGTGGTATTAATGCCATGAGGTCTTGATGAAATCTTGTCTGTGAGATGGAGAACAATTCCAGTCATACACCTTCAAGAAAGCAGATTGCAAACTGAAACAAGCACAGAGAAGGGCCACATGAATGTTCAGGAGTGTGGAGAGGACTGAGGAGACTAGGATAGCCTGTCCTCCTTTGGCTTGAGCAGGGTTTCAGACTTAATCTTGAAAAAAAACTGCTTAACTGTTTCTCCAAGAACTAACTGCTGTCTGTCTCTCACAGTATATCGTTCTGATGCTGATCACTTATGCATTTGAAATGGCTTCTTGCATCACGGCAGCAACTCACCGAGACTTTGTGAGTATTTCTTTTCTCGTGTGTTCTTGCAGCCACACTGGGAAATGTCGCAGTTCTAGGGTGTATGGCGATCCTGTTCAGTGTTGTATATGACCTGCATGGTGGTACAGGATAAATTCAAAGGACTACTGCTGAGTTAGAATAGGACTTCCCCAAGGAAAGTCTCCAACGTCATTATTCTAATCAAGGAATAACTTTGTTCTTTTAAATGTAGTTTTGTTATTTTTACCATTTTAAAATGTTTACAACCTTGTAGTGAAGGAAATAATAGCGTGGGTTAGCTGAATCATCAATATAGTGTTTGTTCTTTCAGCTACAGACTGATTATCATACATGCAGAGGACAAATCTTCAGCATTGCCCCAGGCAGTGTTACTAGTGAGAGAAAGATTATGTGGGTTGTTGGAGATACTGGTAGGGAGGGAAATGACTTGTGGTGCTTTATTTCCAAGCAACATATCAAATGTAACCCATAGCTTCTGCACTTCTCCTGTGATCTGACATCTGGTAAAGCCTGCTTAAGAGTCGTGCTCAAGATCTATGTCTTTGTTGCTCCTGCTCCTCGAATCCTGCTCTTTTTTTCTCCTGTGTGTAAAACTAGGGGAGAAGCAGCATTCCTGTTCTCTAGCAGGACACTGAAACAGCAAACAAACCCACCCCAAATAACCCTATATTTGCTTTACCTGGTCACTTATTCACATAGTTCCCACATTTTTCTCTGTTTTTTTAATTGTAGCTCACTCCGAATCTCTTCCTGAAGCAAATGCTGGAGAGGTATCAGAAGGCAGATACAGACAATAACAATGACAAATGGATGACTGAAGGGGTCACAAAGACATGGGATAAACTCATGCTTGAGGTAATAACAACACTGAGAACTCTCACTAATTACTAAATGCTCTGCAGCCCTGGAATTTCAAGCCTCCTTGGGGCCACTTGGTAATAAAGAGGACGGCATCTGCCTTGAACCTTAGAGAAAGTCCTGCCACACTCCCCCTTTAGCTCATTTATCAGATCGCAGACTGTCAAAGGCAGGCACTTCAAAAATCTCTCCCATAAATCTGTGGTTAATGCCTAACCAGCCATGTGCAGGGTCCAGCCATGTGCAGGGCTGTGACCTGGGCCCATAAAGACTATTCCCTTCTCTCACCTCACAGAACCAGTGCTGCGGGGTGCGGGGCCCCTCCGACTGGCAGGAGTACACGTCTGCCTTCCGAAAGACGTACATCGACGCCGACTTCCCTTGGCCACGCAATTGCTGTGTCATGGATGCCCAAGGGTCTCCCGTCAACCTCGATGGCTGCAAGCTTGGAGTCCCCGGCTACTATAACAGCAATGTAAGATCCTCCCCACTTTTTCCAGTTAACTTTTGTTGGTCAAAAGTGCCTTGCTGAAAGAGAAGGAAACTGTGAATAGCCTTCCTCTTTTACTGTAACCTACAGGTGTTCAAAAGCTTTCTGGAGGAGAAGCAATACCTGTAGCGTCCTGGCCCTGTTGCCGAACACAAGATAGGTTGCAATAAAGGTTTTCCTAATGGAGAGAGAACTATTAAGAAAATTCTCCCAATGCCACCAGTAAGAAGTGACATCTCCAACATGTAGATGGATAGTAGCTGAATCAAACTTAGCTCAAAGATGACTACATACAATATGAGTGAGCAAGTCAGCAGTTCTCCTCAAGCAGAATTTTTCAGTAGACCAGCTTGTCCTGTTCAGACAGATTGCTGGGTCATGAACATTAACTTCTGCGCTAGTAAGCACTTCTAGAAGGTGTTCAAGCTTCCAAACTTCTCTAAAGCTTCTTGATTCTGGAGGTCAATTCTGTGTTGGCTGTGTTTGGTTATATATGTATATTTGGCAAGTGGACAGCACAGGAAGTTGTCCTTGAAGTCTCTGAGATGGGTCTACTTTGTATTTGGAGCTAGAAACAGGTGCGCTATCTGCAAATTGTCAATAAGCGGCATAGCTCTGGGTTGTCCTCTTGAGACCCTGTGAGCTACCCAAATTGCAATAAGAGAAGAGCATGCCACCTCAGTCTCTCTCGGAGGTGAATAAGCTTGTCACCTTGTGGTACAGGCTTAAAGCTGGTGTTGATTCATACGTGGTTGTCTTCCAGGGTTGTTATGATGCTATTTCTGGTCCAATGAACACACATGCATGGGGTGTTGCCTGGTTTGGTTTTGCCATCCTCTGCTGGACTGTGAGTACTTGATATTTGCCTTTATTTCCTCCTCTCTTTTCTTGCTATTCCACACCCTGTTGGGTGGAGGTGAATGACAGGACTGACGCATTTAAAATGTCTGTAGATTATAGTTATTCATTCGTCATCAATCTGCCTGTAGCCTGTTCCACTAACAGGGCTACAAGTTCCCCTTCATTCTGGCTTCCACTGGTGAAAAGCTAGATGGTCTTCCAGCCTGCTGTGGCCTGCTGTCATCTCAGCAGCACAACCCAACAAACACAGCTTGCAGATACTTGTCTGTGAAGGGTATTGGATCATCTAAACAGTAATCATGTCAGATAATTCAGTTTCTAGTTCAAAGATTTTGTATGAGTGTTTTAAGTACTCAGGGTGCAGCAGCTTCATGACAGATAATCCACAGCGAGCTGAGTGATCCAATCAAGTAGTTGTGGCTGCACATATTTTCTTTCTTCACTGTGAAGATTCTGTGCAGAGAAAAAGCTTTAAACTTCCTCTGCCTTTGCTTATCAAGAATTTCTGTTGCTCTCTCCTGCCAGTAGGACTAAATGGGGCTGGGGGAGAGGTGGGGAGAAGGAAATGGGGAGCAGAGGAACTTAATACTCTTGTCTTTTCAGTTCTGCGTCCTCCTTGGTACCATGTTCTACTGGAGCAGAATTGAATACTGAAGGCCTGGTGTTCTCAGCGCTGCCTTGAAGCACCGTGTGAAACAGCACTTGTTCATCTCCTGCTTGTGCCGTGGAGGATTTGAAGTTTTCCCACTACCTCTCCCATATATACTTTTGCCCCTCCAAAAACTTGACACACAGAGCTGATGACTCCAGGAAGGAATCTTCTTGTTCCTTCTTTGCCCCTTGTTCTGCAGCCTTAATGCCTCCTGGCTGAGGCACAATCCTCCTTTCACTGTGCAAGAAGTCCTTGGCGCATAAGATAAGAAGCGATCTGATTTGTTCTGTGATGACATCAGAAAGGAAAATGTCCATATATGTTCGCTGCAGAAAAATCTTTCTCTAAAACTAGGTTGAATGTAAATCATAATGCTAAAGGCTCCAGCAAGGGTTCTGTGAGCAAAACTGTAGCATCCTGTGACCAATAAAGACGGATGCCGCCAGGGAGAAGACTGCAGACCTTTCTAGTATATTTTATTGTTCAACTTCTGTTCTTAGTCTCTCTCACCCCTTGACTTAGAATAAGGCAGATTCTCTAAGAGTTTAAGTGTGTCAGCAGTAAAGACATGTCACAGATAAAAAGTCTGTTGCTTAGTCAAGCTCAATAAAAGGCTAGCTCACTCTTCAGCATTATGCTGCCTATATTCAAGCCTACCTCCTGTCACTGGTGAAACTACTGCATGCACTCAGAAGTGCCAGTCCAGAAGAAAACTCCTCTTGCTAACAAGTGACTTCTTCAAAAAGCTGTTATGTTATCACACAAGATTTCGCACATCTACAGACTAGAATTTGTGCAGAACAGCTGTAGTTGGCTTTGTGAAAGTGGCTGTACCACACCCCTAGATTACCATGCTTCTTGCTTCATGTCCCTGCATGTATATGGTCATGCCCCCAGTGTAATTCCCCTTCCAAGTCCCTAGATCAGGTAAGACAAAAGGCAAATAATGGTAACGAGTAACTCTCGTGAAAAATGTAAGCAAGGAGCTAACTGAACCAAATCCAGTCCTTGCATCAGCTTTCCTTCAGTTCAATAGAGGCTGTTTACTTTGGCCCAGACTGATCTGGTGTCTTTCCTAGTGAACACTTTAGTAGTTACATGTGTCATGTGAAATATGCCTCTGTATAGAGCGTTTTAAGGTGAAGCCTCTTCCAAAAGTGTACTAGTTCAGGTCTGCCACTTGCCATCTGCCTTGATCCTTTGTTTTTTTGTATATTCACCAAAATACTAATTAAAAAGTAGAAGTCAATTTTTTTTCTTGTTCAAGATTGTGTGTTTGGGAAGGGGAAATGATGAAGGTCTGTATCTGGGACATCTGTGGCAATGCAAAGACAGGCTTCAAAGTCCTGTGACCCCATCTTGAAGAGTGCAAAGCACCGCGATGCACAGTGCTAAAGAAACTCTCTAGCTGAATCGTCCCTTGCTAGGGTGCAGGGGAGAGAGAAAGAGGCAGCTATGAGGGTGAATAGCTTGAGGAAGAAATGAGTCCCTACAACATAGAAGGGTTTGTCTGTATGAGTGTGCCTTCAGAAAGGAAAATCTCCATAGATCAGCCACTGCACTGGTTCAGTGAGGTGGTGACTGTCTTGGAGATTCTGGACTCTTGGCGATTTCCATAAGGAAATTAGTCTTTAACCTTTTTTTGGGATACTTGAGGCATGGACACACCATGCACACCATGTATGTCTGTGGTCTGGGTTTGTTTTTGAAATGAGGGGGGATTTTGGTTGTAGGGGTTTGGGGGGTTTTGTGTGTATGTTGCTGAAAGCTACAGTAATACCTAAATCTAAAGGAATCTAAAGAGAATCAGCGTCTGCCTAAGTTAGGCAGCAATAACAAAGACCGGGTTCTCTGCTACTTGCCATGAACTTCAAATCCCTGCCAACCGCAACAGCAGAGAGGAGAGAAATGGGAGAGGAAGGACAGTGCAGGCACACAGCCTCTGTTCTTGCTTGGCCAAACCTCGCCAATAACTTCTCAGTCATGGCAGCCTTTGCGGATAGCTGCACTGCTGCGTAAAGGTCGCATGCTCAAGTCATTTTCGAAACACACGTAGCTCTGTAAATGGGTGAAACAACTGGCTATGGGACTTTCTAGAGATTAGCAAGGCCTTCAGCACATGGATGTGTCTGGAGATGTGGCCTGGATAAAACTTTAGGACCACAGAAGGAGGTAATTGCAAATATTATTCTCCTCCTCCAGTCTTTTGCTTCAGACCCAGAGGTTTCTTCTTGCTACAACTACATGTGGTGTGATTATAGCACTGCACTCAATATAGAGAAAATGCTGCAGGATTTTGCTAGAGAAGAGGAACTGAGACTACTTTGAACAGATCATTGCAGTATTAACTGCTCCAACCAGTTGCAAATGATACTATTGACCTATTGCATGAATGGCAGCTTAAGCCAATTAAGTTTGGATTCTTCAAATTTGCTTTCTGCTTCTTAAGCCTTTCCTTCTCGTTGCACTTTATGATTTATGTTTTAAAAAAATAAAAGCTATGATGAACAAGTGATCCGGGCAATGGTGGATCTATGCAGAAGTCCCAAGCATGACACAATGCAACCAGAAAAACCCAGCTTTATAAAGCTGAACTAAAGAGGAAGAAGAAGACTGGACTGATGGCAGAATGATGTTGAGCAGACTCGTGAAAAATCCTGCACAGCTTTTTCTGGTTTTTCAGCTTTTGAAGGTTGATTCCAATCTCTGCAACTTCCCTACCTGGGATGCCAGGGGAGGGTGAGGAAGGGATGGAGTTCATGACAGGAATGGTGGCAAACTGGTTTACACGTTGGTTGAGGCTTGTAAAGAAATCCTGGTCATTCTCAGCTGTTTGGATTGCAACCTGAAGGTATGGATGTATGTGGTCTTCAGAGCAGGCAATATGCATATGAGCGTGGAAACTGCTGGACTAAGACAGGATGAAGAAAAAAAATCTGCAGGAGGAAGCTGTGTGGTTTGTTTGCAGATTTGCTCTGTATATTTTTTTCTCTGTAAGTGTGAATATTCACAGTTGTCTCCTGGCAAAAAAAGCATGTTTCAATTCTCCCATGGAGTTAACAACTGTATTTTTAGATTATTAATTTACTGTAATATTCCCAGCTCTGTGAAATCAGAGACCTGCTGAGAAACATCCTCTGTTCATATTTGACAGAGCAACATGGCCTCCAAGCCAACAAGAATCCCAAATCCTCAGCTGCTCCCCTCTCGTACACACACAAACGTAACTTGATGTCTTTCACATTGTTGAAGGCTTGTGGCTGGCAGTACTGAAGGCCTCTGTTCCTTCAGGCAATGGGGCAATGTGGGGCTGCCTTTGTGTATTTTGTGCCTAGGCCCCATTTTTCCAGCAGGCTTTCCTACCCCTTCCTCCTTGTCCCTCACTTCTCTTTCTGTGTGAGATCTCTTTGCACAGACTCTCTAAGGCCCTGTTTCTCCATACCTTGCTGGTTCATATAGAACTTAAAATGCCCACTATGTACTGTGCTTGCATCTGGATACCTACCTCACTGCACAAACCAGCAGCCGTGCTGTTGGTAGTGTTCATTGTCCTCTGACTCAGATGATTTATTCCCCATCCTGCTCACTGCCCTGGCGTCTTAGTTTTTCACATTCCTTGCAACAGGGACCTGTGCCAAGCAAATGTTTATTGGGGCCAAGCATGACCTAAAACTATCTCATAAATGAAGCCCTCTTCTCCCACCCCTTGGCAGTCCTGCCCTCTCTGGCAAAAGGGGGATGCCTCTGCAATGCCTGGTATGCTGGGAACCTCCTGCAAGAACTCTCCCTGTAATCTCAGGCATCTATCTTTAGGAGATCCTACTGTATGAGGAGTTGAGGATGACTGCTCAGGGTTTATCCTCAACAGGAAAAAAAGGTGAGGGTGTTTCTGACTGTGTTGGCTTGCACTCGAGGTGGAATTCCAGCATAGGCAAGGTCATCTGCAGTTCTTGCACGCTCACTAGTTGAGATAAACTGCAAGAGAGCTAAGTGATGATCAGTGAGCTGCTCTGGCTACTCAAGGCTGCTGCTGACTTTGAGTGAATGCACGACAGAAAAACCTTCCCTTTCTATGTTTTTCCAAGGCAACGCTCACCTTTAGCAGGGCACTGTAGGTAGTAGAGAACGTGGAGGAGGTAAAGCCAAGCCTCTTCAAATAATCCCTGAAAATAACCAGTTTAGTCTTTTTACATCTCTCTTCTGCCTCCACTGCCTGACTCTCTATGTTTAAAGCAAATTATCTCACAATACATAAAAAAGGTGAGTAAGGCAGTTTGTAAGCACCTATTTTTTCTGATCTGACTTCTTCTTGACTCTTATGAAGGAGGAGGGAAAGATGTAGCTACCTGATATTTTTCAGACTGGTTCAACTGTCTCTTATGGCTCTTTTTTATTTTTTATTTTTTCCAGTTTTTACTTATCTGAAGACGTTAGCTGTTTAATAATCATCATGTGTGTTATTCTCCTTTCTCCAGCTCTGGTTGTTCCCATGTTTCTGTTCCTTGTGGTTCATTCTTAAGCAGCTACTAAGTTTTACTTGTAGTCATTTCGTCTCACTGAATTAAAATATTTCCTGGTCTTGTCAGATAAGGGATTTAAATGTTAGAGAGATATGTGCTTCCCATAGCAGATGTGCTATGGGAGAAAACAGGTCCAGTTTTATGATGTACCTGGACCCAAAGTGCATCACATATTTCGTATGAATCTTCTAGTTTTGCAAAATGTAGTTCATCTTGCACTGCACTTTGCAAATAAGACATGAGACTATAGCTACCCTTTTTTACTATGGAGTGAACCAAACATTCTTGTCCTAACACTCATGCTCTAGCTAACTTTTAGGGACATCAGGACTTGGCCAGGAGCTTTGCTGGTCCCATCCATTTCTAATTCTTAACTCTGAAACTGTTCATCCTCTACTCTTGGGGTGAGACATGTTCTTTGAAAAGTTTATCCTTCTTAGATGGAAAATGAACTCAGAGATCTCCCTCCCTTTTTCCATCTCAGCCATTACGATCCTGTTCTTTTTGCTGTTGTTGACGCCTTGTGCCAGCTTGGCCTAAGTCTCCCTGACTGGGCTACATTTCCTCCCATGCACTCTATAGTTCCATCCAGTGGGATACCAGCTAGACCTGTCCTGTGTTCCACAGCTGCTGGACTCCTGTGTTGCAAGGAGGATGCATGAGTCACTAGTATCAAGTGCTCTTTGGTGTTAGGTTAGACTGTTTCCTGGCTAACAGCCAGTTTTGGAACTTGCTTAATCCTGGGTTTGGCTTAGCTGAAAATATCCAAGATGTTATAGCTGGTGCTTCCAATACAAGCTACACAGATGTTTCTCCTGAGTCAGACTTTCAAACGCATAGTGATGGGAAAGCAGGCAAAAGGAATTGGCTGAAATTGTGTTCAAGCATTTCCACATGTTTAAGCACCCTGATTTAGGGCACAGTGCTGAGTGAAGCGTGACTAGTTCTGCAGTGTGCATTTTGCTTGGTTTTCATAACCATGGGAATGCTGGGGGATACTTTGAGATTTTCCTCTTGTCTTCTGGCCAAGTCATTGCTAGACTGTCTGGCACAAAGAATAGAAAAATACTGTTTCTCATACAGCACTAATAATTGGCTATGGCTAACAACAATTACAGAGGTCAACAGACTCGGGTTCTTCTCCCACTCTGTGTGCCAGTTGCCATGGTAAGCGGGAAGCACAACCTAGGCATTTTCCTAAAGGGAAACCGAAGTAGTGAAGGAGGTAGGAAAGCAACTCAAGCCCTGAATTTAGCTGCTGAGTAGGAAAAAAACTGTATTTCATCTAACCTAATGATTCATCTGTTTTTTAGGGAGAACAAAGAACAGGCTGAACTGCAGATATGCCCACTGAGGTTACAACCACAACAACCTTTCTCTTTTTTTTTTCCCCAGGGTAGAATAACAGACAGATACTAATAACATTCACTTCCACACTAGAGCTTGGAGACTGGATCGATGAAGGCACTGCAAGAATCCAGAGAACCAGGAAACTTAATACATAATTTTTTTAAGTTCTTGCTCGTCCTTTACAAATCAACAGAAGTGCATACACAATGCACCAAAAGCTTCATAATAACTTCTCTTGTTCCAGCTTGGCTTTCCCTCTACAAGCATTGGGATCCCAAAGTATTTCTGTACCCTGTTTTGCATTGGTTTACTTTATCACAGGAAAGGCAGAATTCTGCAGGAGATGTGCTAAATGGGAGGACATGGTTGTGCACGACTGAATCTTCAGCATGGAAGAACTAAAAATGGTAAGAAAAACCATGAATTTTACCTTTTGAAATTTTAAACCATTTCAGATAATGATAATTCTACAGAAGTTTCCAAGCCCTCACTTCATTTTCAGAGCTGAAGAGCAGCTGCAGTCCTCACAAACTCCAATCAGAAAAGTGTGTGATCAGTTCCTAACCTTCATCCCCATAATCAAAATCCAGTCAAATACAGCTTAGTGCCCTGGGCACTCATACAGCAAAAGAAGGGCACAAACTCCATGTCAGAGGAAGACAAATGCATTTGCACTGCATTCATAAACCAAATCCAGGAGAAATAAAATGTTTCAAAACATCACTAGGGCACAGGTCTGTTTTTATAAAAACTCCAGTTTAATCTCATGGCTGAGACCTGGCAAAACATCTTTTATTTTTTTTTGCGGCTGTTGGGTTTTTGTTTTCTTTTTTTAAAGCTATAAGGCACAAAGGCAAGCAAGTCCACACCAAGAACAAAGCTTAACAAAAATACAATCCATCAGAGCTAGCAGGAGAAATAAGCACAAACCAGGTCGAGTGGGATGGGGACAGTCCTTTTCACAGTGTCTGACTTTCAGCCCTTCCCTTGACCTGCCAGCAAATAGTATTTCAAAGGGAACCAGTGCCTGCAAGAATAAGATCTAAGGTCTGGGCTGCTGCATGGAGCCCTCAGGAAGCACTTGCCACCTGCCATCCTTCCTTTCCAGGGCTGTTAACTTTCTGCTCCATGTCCAGTTGAACTCCATGGCAAACCTTCCATTCCTTGCTTGAAGCAGAATTAGTAATCACAAGCCTTTACATTGATTAGGAGCAAGTAACAGCTAAAACAAATTTGGATCAGCTACAGCTTCTCCCCTGCATCCTGGAGACTTTTTTTTTCCTAGAGATGGAGAGAATCAGAAGGGACAACTGCAAAACCTGGGCATGCCTTAAAGGTAATACATGCTCCAGTAGATTGTTTGCATTTTCAAGGACTGGGGATAAGCTTGTGGTGGAAAGCTAAATCAGTCCTTGCACTGTGGTCTCCCCTGATCTCATTCCCCTTCACCCAGGACATGATCTGGCTCACAAAGGCAGATTCAGGCCTTCTGCCCACCACAGATTAGCCAGAACTCATTAGCTTTCCCTCTATGGGCAAAAAGCCAGCTGATCTCATACCCTCAGTGCTACAAAAGTTGCAGCAGGAAACAGTTCCATGCATCAGCCCAAGTTTCACAGATGGGCAGAATTCTATTTAGGTAATTTTTTCATTTTAATTACATTTCCTTTTAATACATTTATATAGAATGTTCTTTTATATATATATATATTTAACACAATATTCACCACTACAGGCATTTTAGAGTTCATAGAGAAAGAAAAAAGTCTTTGATTGCACCATTTGGACTCTGGATGAGGGAAAATATTGTGGGGCTTTATGGATGCTCTCTAATGCAGACCCACATTCCTCTGAAACTGTAAAGGTGATAAAAAGAAGTGCTTCAATCTTTCCAAAGTGATAGCATGGGATGGACAGCCCAGAGGAATGTGCTTTGTAAGGTAAAATACAATCCTCATTTCTGTTTACCCTCTCACCAATAAGGCAGTTCCCACATAAGCTAGCATCATCCAGCCCTCCTTTCCATCAGAGGATTCCCACCTTTGCCAGTCTAACCATTCCACTGTGAGTTACACTTAACAGAAGCTGCACAAACCCACTGACAACATGGTAAGGGGTAAATGAAATTTAGTCACTCGTCTCCCATTGGTAAAAGTCCAGAAGCAATGTATCCTGGTGATACCATCTCATGATTGAGACCAGGGCCATCTGCAAACTTGGGAATGACCTTTACACTCTTCACAGTCTCAGGAGAATCAAAATATACTGCAAGGTCCCTGAAATTATCTTTGCAGAGCGACAAATGATGTGATAGTCTATTTAGGAAGGTCCTTTCCATAATGACAAGAACAACCATCTTAGCTCTCCTGTACACAAACCTTCAAATTCTGGGCCAGACCCATCTCCCATAGATCTAATCTATTCCTCTCCATAATGTTCCACAGGAAAAAAAAAATATAATAAAAATCCCTTCTTAAATTCTCTGCTGTTACAGGGCTGCGCTGGAGGGACAGAGTTTGGTACCCACAATGTACCACTGCAAAACCCTGACCTTTAGAAGAGCTTAAAGTCTCAGGTTCAATCTGCTACTGCAGGGTGGCAGAAGACAACCTAAGAGCTCTGAAGCAAAGATGACACCAGGTCTGACCCTGAAGCTGACCTCAGGAATGGCTTATTAAAGTTGGATTTCAGGAAGCTCCAACGACACAGTCCATGCCATTTGATGGGAGATGGCTTCTGTCTTCTGGCTCTGTCCAACTCTGGTCCTTGAAGCTGACTGCAACTGTCAGCATCAACACGGATCCATCATCAAGCACTACAAACTCTGCTTAAGTATGAGTCTGGAGTTGGGAATTGTGGCACCTGTGCAGTGGTGCACCTTGCAACTAAGCAAGTACTCTCAGCTCTGCAGGATCTGGGGCTTTATCTTAACGCTATTGATACAAGCCCTCTTGTGACTATAGAGCTACAGTGATGTGCATGCATCAAGCCCACTTGGCCAGGCTCTTGTAAGTTTGATACATCAGCTGACAGCTGGAGATTAAATAGATAGAGATGGGATCGAGCTACAAAATAGGGATGTCATTAGAGAATCTCTGCTTAATTAAAATCCAGGACCTGGATCCCAGTTCAAATTCTGAAACACCCTTAAAAAGTATAGTCTGGATACAGGTTTTAGTTGAGGCTGGTCTTTAATATTCAGTAAAGATTTCTAATAATTTTCTTTTGCAGGAGTTGCACCACTTATGCCAAAAGCACTATTACTTACTGGAACGCTGTTAAGAGTTGAGACAGTGTATTATATACAAGTTGCCAGACCTCATTTCTTGTTCATAGATCAACTTATATGAGACTAAGAGGGGGGGCGGGGGAAGCACAGTTTTAAGGTGCCACGGTTTCATCACATTTTCTTTTTCTTTTGATACATTACTTCGTGAGCTTCACTGGCTCCATTCCAGGTGCCTTGGCAGTCAAAACTTCTAGGAACTTAGAGAATATAAATCCCTGTCCAAAGTCAACTATTTTGTTGACGCCAAAAAATCCTGGGCATCATTTCTACAACTTTTACTTCCTCTAAAGCCTTACCATAATATCTCATATCACAAGTTCCCAAGTTATTTGCCATTAACTCAGCCATGGTGGTTAAAAGCTTTCCCATGAGGCAGTAAAAAAAGGCATTTGGGTGTCATGTAAATGTAGCACAGAGCTATGCTATCAGGACCATGGAGGACTGGCAATCCCTTAGTTTTAATGGGAGGCTGCACAGGCATCTTATGGTCTGCAAGGAGAATAATATAATTGCCATGAAGATGCATATTCTGGACCTGCTGTCCATGGCTTGCCCAGGTAAAGCATAGACTGACATCTGGGAGAGAACATGGACCCAAACAAGAGCTCCAGGCTCTTGTCCACTTTAATATTTTCCCTCAACAAAACTGACAGCATGGACTTAGTTCTCTGCTCTGTTCCCTCTTATATAGTTTTATGCACAAATGGGGAGTACAGTGGGCAGGATCAAAGACTGCAACTGGTGACAGGGAAAAGGCTTCTTGTTTTTTCTCCCTTTGGATATGACAGGTGAAAATTCTGCTGAAAACATATTCCTTGCATTTGTGGGTCCAGAAATTCACAAAAGTACTCTGGCATCTCTCTCCTTTAGCAATCAAAGAGTTCAGAGAAAGCACCGCACAGAATCTGGGTCCTCCAGCCACAATGACACTAATTGAATGTCACGTTCAGTACAGACCAGGAGCTCATGGGCTGAGTTTGCTAATATCTTGAAAAGGCAATACGTCAGAAAAAAAGTTCTAAACATATACACACCAGAAATTCTGACTGACACTCATTGTGGTGGCTATAGCACTTCCTACCAGATACTCAATTACTGCTTAAACTACAGCCCATAATACCCATTTGAGGGCCTGCAAACTCAGACACCTCCATGAATGATGGCCCCTGCAAGCACCAATACAGGGACAATCTCAGTGCTGGCAGGAACACCTGTGTACCCATCTCCTCCGTAGTCTCTAGTGACACTAAAATTGCAGAGAGAGCACAGGCTGTACCTGACTTTCCAATTGTCCACAGTCACATACCTGGCAACAGATAAGCCTGCAGTGAATGTAGAGTTAAGGGCTTTATAAAGGAAGCTTTAACTCTATTCCTGTGGCAAGTGTTGCTTATATGAATGTATATTTGCCTGTAACAATAACAGCCCTTCAAATCCCCCTCTTATGATATTGCTCATGATCTGTTCTGCAGCCCCACAAATCATCCTCTTTGCCATACTCTTCATCAGAAAGCACTGAGGGCCGGGAAGGTGACAACCAACCATGCTCTCAAAGTAAGAGTGTGAAATCACAGGGAGGAAGTTTAAAGGAAGAAGAAGCACCTGGGCACATGCCACACGGTGGCAACGAAAGACCAAGGGGTCAAAGATATGTCAGTCAGGGTGCAAGAGGGCAATAGCCCAAGGACATGCAGATCAGAAGATCCTCTTTTCTCTGCTGTTGGCAGTGTGAAGCACAGCTGGAGATAGTTGCAGAGGTGTCATCTGACTTTAAGCAATGATTAAGATAGCTGATACTGGCCTTTGTTATGACCATATCTTTGCTTTCATTGATACCAGCCTGAGAAGCCTCTAGCGGTGGACAGACAGCTGCACACTCCTCCAGCCACACAGATCTTGTCTGCCCAAGGAAGATGTGGCTGAGCACAACAAAACTCATGAGCAGGGCTTTGAAGATTAAACAAAAAAACCTAGGCGTTTCCTGTCCAGCTGCTATCATTCCTGCGCTTCTACATGCTGGAAAGAGCACATCTTTAATGCAAAGACAGAGCTGGAGGTAACGCCTTCAGTTTGTGTGTTTGTGACATCCCTGGGTGTCTCACACCCTGCATGATTTGCTCATGCCAGCCCTCTGCACTGTTTATTTACATTGTCTAAATCAGACAACAGAGATGGATAGGCATCGCCCTTCACTGGTGGCCAGGAAACAATGGAAGGAGGTCCCAAACATCTGGACTTACCTCCTCAGTAGATGTGGCCCTGCACCCTGGGCTGCAGTGCTTTGGAACAGTGTTTCCTCCCAGCCTTATTTTCTAACTATATTAAGATTTGTTTTTCCTTTTTTCCATAGCGAGGATGAGACTTTCACAGGGCTTTTCAGACAGTAAGTATGAGGAAAGGCAAGGTCCTTGGGACTGGCTTAAAATAAAAAAGCAGACAGTGAGGGACTAGGCAGTGGTGAGAAAGAGAAGGAAAAGCAAGACAAAAAGACTATGACCCTCCATAGCAAAATGCTTTGCAGGAAACCACAAAGGATTTGGGTCCAACTTGCACAAAACAGTTATAACAACAGCAAAATTGTAACAGAGTTGGTCTTGGACTCTACCATCCCATCCATCATGGAAAAGGAATAAGAGAAACAGTTGCTATTCTATCTGCCTCCCACTTCGTCCATCCAGAATCACAGAGCGCCTTTGTGGCTGGTAAAAGCAGCTGGTAGAGGTCTCCAGTCTCTGGCCATTCTTGGGGATGGTCATTTTGTTCCTCAGTGTCACCCCCTCAGGCGTTGTCCGCAAAGTCTCAGACAGATCACCACAAATGGGGCTCGAAGAGGTGGCCTGAGTGGGGCTCCTTATGGGTGATAACAGCACCCTGGAGTCTGCTGAAGAGGAGGGGTGGTCCATAATGGGGAAAGGAGGACTGAAGAGAATCAAACTCTGGGGCCTCCCAGGCCTAGATCTATAGGAAGGCTTGGAGAACCCTGACGGCCTCTCCATCTTTGAGGACTGTGGGTTGTCTCCAGCTGTCTCCCCCTCAGAGGTGCGCTTTCGGCGCAGAACAGGAGCATCCAGAGCAGGATAATGACTGGACTGAGATGGCTCCAGTGGAGATCCAAGGCTGCTGTGCCAAGGACAGGCTGAGTCCTTTTGAGCTGGGTCACTGTTTTCTTTCTCTGCTTTGGCTTTCTTCTCTGTCAGCGGGCTCTTGGGGGCATCCAGGTGGCTCCATGCCACCCGTTGAGTCTGCCTGATAGACTGCTTGGCTTCTGCTTCTTTCTTCTCAGACAGCAGAGCAGCGTTTTGAGCCTGCAGGGGCTGTGGGATCTGGGTGTACTGAATCTTGGGTGGTATCACGGGCACCGCTCTAGCCTGGCACATCTTAATCATGAAGGAGGTCCTGACTGCTGACACGCTGACAGGGGCAGAATTACGACGGCCAGTGGTGGCATGGGCCACTGCCAGGTAATCCAAGTCTAGATCCAGGTGGGCATTGAATTGAGATCCCCAGGGAACGCTTTTACCAGCAGCAGGGCAGGAAGTTGGCAGGGATGGGACAGAATCACTGCTTTTCACTTCCTTCTGGAGGTTACCAGGGGCAGAGGGCATAGACAGGCTCTCAAATGTGAAGAAATCTGGGGCTGGAAGGAGTGAATCAAAGTTGAGGGATGAGGGCCTAGTCTTCACTTTGCGTAGTGTTTCTTCACCTTTAGTACTCAGTTGTAACTCAGTGACAGAGCACAATGCTTTGGTAACAGTGTCTCCTCCCAGAGCAGTGTCCTGAGACATGGGTAACTTCTCCTTCGTGTTCTTCACCTGTGAAGAACTGCCTGGGCTATTTTGGTATGGTAAAGACAGCTCAAGCTTTGAGTTCCAAGGGTTTTCTTTGATCACATCCACTTTCTTCTCCTCTGGCTCTGAAACAGGGATTCTGGAGGGTCTTTCTTTCTCGGCTGGTGCACCCTCCCTGCTGAGAGGGTATCTCTGCTCCTCAGGTTTCGAAGGTTCTTCTGGAAGACTTCTGCCATTATCTTGCTTAGCTTTGCTCAAACTAGAGGAAGAGATGGGTTGTGTTTTGGGCAGCTCACAAGTCAGTGGCAGAATGTCACTGCATGGTTGCTGCTGGTCAGTAGCATCTATGAAAGAGAATGGGATGGTCCACAGACTCATCACTGTGTCTTTACTGTCCAGGGAAAGGCTGCGACTGAATCGTGGCCTAAGAGAAAGGCTGGTCTCTGCCTTCTGGCTCTGTGGCTGAAACTCCTGTATCTTCTCCTGAATGTCCTTAAAGGTGGGGGAATGGAGTGGGCTTGTAACCCACTGGTGATCTTCCCAAGGCTCCACAAGTTCTAAGCTCTGCACATTATCTGTCCAGGTATCCTCATCATCCTGGTCACCAGCATCATGGGTCCTGCTAACAGCATTGCCCTCCTTTAGCTCCTGGATTCCAGCTCCACTCAGTGCCTTGGAGGAGAATGTGTTCCTTTTATCAGCAGTCATCTCAGGCTGCTCCATCTGAGTCTGGACTCTGGTTAGACCATCCTTTTCCTTCTGCAGCTGGCAAGTGCTATCTTTTCCTCTCCCTGACTCTGGACATGCTCTTTTGGAGCAAGAAAATTCATCACTTGAGGCAACCTCATTAAATTCTGGTTGTCCTTGAAGCTTCCAGTCCAGTGGAGGAGTAAGACATTCACTCTTGCTGTCCTCCACCACTGGGTGGTGGTTCTTTGGAGTGGCTGCACCAGCCAGAAGAGTACCCGGTTTGGGTAGGGCTGAAGTACAGCTCTGCTGTGCAGCCACATCAGACTGGCAGTTGTGGAGACCATCTTGTTGTTCCATGCTGGTGGCACCAAATAAAGGCACCTGAGTTGTTGTCTGTGGTGTTCTGCTTGCACATTTCTGCTCAGACAATGTTGAACTCTCCCCTGGACCAGAGGAAAAACTATCTGTCTGTACTGAAGAAGAGGATTCAGAAATTAGGCTCATCTTGGGGACAGCTGCCGGTAAGAGCAAGAGCTCCTCTTCAGATTCGATGATTTTCAGTTCCTGCTGTATCTCTGGCCACAGTGGTTCTAGAAGGGCATTTGCAGGGTCTTCCTTGGTCTGAAAAACAGAAGAAATACCATGACGTGGCAGTTCACAACTTATGAGCAAATAACCTTCCATTTTCCTCAAACAGTCCTCTTAGAATAGACAGGTTCCTGGACAAGCACGCTCATGGGTACAGGAATATGCACATGCAAACTGCTAGCAGTCCAGGGAAGGAAATACGTCTTATAAACAAGTGGCTTTACGAAGGAGAATATCCAAGGTGCAGCCAAAATGAGGCCTGGACAGATGTACTGAAAGAGTGAGGTGAATGAGTAGCTGGAATGTCTCAGCCCGTTTCTCAGCTCTTTTCATTCAGACTCGCTTGGCCTTGCCAGAGGATCTGCATTCCCAAATCACACACGGACTGGAATGAATAATCTATTCAAGGAGTTACGCCAACAGATCTTTAAATAGCTATCCAAAGATGAGTATCACTGTAAGAAACTTGGTGAAAAAGCTCTGCTAGAGATACAAAGGAGGCAAAAATAATAATTAAAAAAATAGTGTGTAGAGAATGGATGAAAAAAGGACTGTTCAGGCGGTCCAGGACAAAGGGGACAGCAAAAATAGAAGGGGAATTCAGAGACCATGGGTCAAAATGCTCGGGCATCCGGGCAGTCTTGCATCTGGAGAGTTTCAAAGCAGACAGATTGTACTGACTGCAATTGTACAGTTAAAAGAAAAGAAGACCAAAAGGGGACAGTAAGTAGTTGTGTAAAGGTAAATCACCACATGGTGGTGTGGACAGAAGTTAAATCAGTACATCGTCAGTTCTTGACACTGCTTAGCCTAGGTCATATATTCAGTTTTCCTGACAACAGACATACAATGAAAGCTCAAACAACCTCCCAGTCACCACCATGACATTGTCCCCCATTTTTTACCATGCTTTCTTCCTTACCACAACTCTTAAGAGTGACTGTTCTTCTGTCTTAGCCGTCTCAATCTTCTGCTGGCCACAGCTGCCTTCTGAGGAGATGTCCTTTGCCTTGAGCTGTCCTTGCTCTGCCTGGTCTGCAGGGAGTGGCCCTGTACAAACCTCTGAGGCTAGTACTTTTTCCAAGGTGGGACTCTGCTCTGAGGACTGCTGAGGGCTGCTGCTGCTGTTTGTGCAGCTGCCTTGCCCACATAATGTCTCCTGATTTTCTGCTGCTGGCTGTGGAGTTTCTAATGACTCGGGTTTCCTGGCTGCCACCAGCTCCTCTGGGTGAGAGCCTGGATCAGAAACACAAAGGAACGATATAACTACTTGTGACTGAAAACATGTGCCCTAAGACAAAGCAGTGCTGTTTCAACCCAATGCCAAATAACAAAGCTAACGAGCTCCCACCGAGCTCAACAGGACGTTGTTGGGAAGCCACCCACCTCCCCAGTCTCGTTACTGCAACAAGCACCAACCTGACCTGCTACCATCAACACCCACCCTGCTTGGTCTCTTTCCTGCCACAAGAGCAGGCTGGAGCAACTTCCACACCACCAAGCTGCAGAGCACCTCCAGAAGCCTGACAGAGGCTGCACATCCCCCTCCATACCACACTTTTACCTTTGGATGCTGCTGCTGGCAGGGTGAGCCCTGGCTGTTTCTCCTTCTGCTCCAGTGCCTGCTCTGTCCTCGTGTGGGTCCCTGCTTCCAGGGGAGTGGGGCTGGTGCTCTCGGCCACCAGGGAAGAGAGCTCCTCTAGGCTGGAGAGGGAAAGCTTCTCCTTGGTGGGCACACGGCAGGGCGTGCTGTTGGTGCTGATGACTGCGGATACCCGCAGGGGCACAGAGACAGCGAAGGGCTCCGAGATGTTCAGGGCTTTCCTCTGGTGA
>NW_010178314.1:0-23227 GCF_000695765.1 Mesitornis unicolor | reverse complement strand
TGGGAAGCCTGACTTGGCAGCTGTTTCAGAGGTGTAGAACATGCGGCCACCTTTGAAGGAAGTCTGCTCATTTTCAGCATCCTCTGCTGCCCGGAAGACCTTCAGCTGCTCAGGGGGTGACTTTGCCTGCGGTGTCCGGGGAGGACCTTTCTCCACACTCAGCTCTGAGCTTCCTTTGGCCCCCATGGCAGATCCTTCTCGCTCCCACTCATTCTCCTTGCTCAGGTCATATGAGCTGCCTGTGCCTCCTGTCCGTATCTTCATCACTGGGACAAAAAACCCTCCAGTAGTCACAGTCCGTTTGAATCTGCTCTTTTCATCCTCCCCTAGAGACAAGAAGATAGGAAGAAATCAATGAGAAGCAAAGCACTAGCAAACAACCTTTCTCTGTGAGGAGCCCTCCTCAGTCCCTCCAGGGATGAGTTCAGCCCTGGTGACAGACATTTCCCCAGAGAAATGGAGACAGCAGGCACTGAAGACCTTCTAGACTCCAGCCCTGGGGCCTCTTTAAAACGGGGCAGTCAGGGCTGGATAGGATGCCCTCCAGTGGAAATCACCTAAGACTTTTATTAGAGGCTCCTCTCAATCAGATGCAGCCAAGTCCAGGGCTAGCGTGCATTGTTCGCAAAGATCACAGCTCCAGGCTTTGTTGGCTTATTGCAAGCATTTTTCACTTATGAATGGAAATTTTGCACCCAGGATAACCAAGAATGAAATAGAAGCAACCCTAATGCTAATAAAGAGGCAGCTAGGCACCATGGCAACACTCAGGAGCATGCACCAGCAAAAAAGAGACAGAAAAGGGTCAAAAATGCATGCAAAGGTGGGGGCACATGTCAGTAGTCCTGGCATAAGCACACAAAGACACATCACATGGTGAGATAAGCAAACAAACAGACTACTGCATCTACGCAAGCATGGAGTAAAGCTAAGAATGCAGAGGTGCAATCCTTCACCTTTACAGTATGGGCTATTGGTGTCTTACCTTCCACTGGCAGGGAACACAGTGAGTCCATGCTCTTTGCGGGCCGAATAGTTGCTTTTTCTGTGGAAAAGGAGTTTTAGAAACAGGCTTCATATCCTGTGGCTTTGCAGGTTTCAGCCCATAAAGACTAAAGGCTACATATAGACCAACATGCCAGGCAGACATTAAAGTTATTTTCCATTTCCAAGCATTCCCCCTCTGTATCCAGACCACGCAGCTTATTACCCACAACACTTGTCCACACAGCTGGGGATCTGCTAGTGCTAACAACAGCTTTGCACCTGCCAGACATGTGGAGAGCTATACTTAACCCAGCCAGTCAACACCATCTCCACCCTGAAGCAGTCAAGCATCCCCAAAGCTGTTATGCGCCACTGCCCTCCCCAATCAAGTCAGACTATTGGTTGCAGGGACTTTTTAACTAAACTGACATAAAGGCCTCCTCACCTCTCATCCCTGATAGCAAATGTTAGGTTATTTTTATGTTGCACTCCCAGGCTTTTTTGCTGGCATGAGCATATCCTGCCTCCAGCAAACACCCTGGGAAATTTATGAGGGCAGTAAGCAACCCATTTTCCTGGTCATCCTTGCTGGATTTGCTTTTCCAGAAACAACCTGCCATTTGTCACCAGACACTCTACAGGTCTCCTGAGAGGCTTTGAAACAGTGTAGCTGTTACTACACTGAAAATGAGAGATGGGGTATATGCAGCTGGCAAGGAAGACAAGTTAGTTTCTGGCAGCCCAATAAGGGTCCATGGAGCTCTGGACAATGTCTGGGAGCAAAGTTTGCTGTTTACTATGTTGCACAAAGTAGGCAATGCAGAAAGTGAGCAGGCTTGTTGGACTTCATTTGTTTATATAATTAAGGCTTCTGGGACTGACTTTTACATGAGCACAGGTGAAGCTCCAGCTACTTTTTGCATTTATATGGAGTCTTGGCTACCTTTTACATTCATTTGGCATCACATCTTAAGCATTGGCTTTGCTTTCCCAGGGGAACAGAATTCAAGCCATGGAGCTCACGTTTTATGTGACTTGCAGACTTTTGTGCATGGACACAAACTGTGTTAAAGCATGTGCTGAGTTTCAACAGCAAGTTCGCCTGTTCCCTCACATTAGGCTGCAAGCAGAAAGCACACAAAAATACAATATGGCACCACTAAAGCACTGCTTCTCAAAAGCATTATTTCAGTGCCTAAATCTCTGCACACATTTGTGCATATTTGTGTCCTGCTGGTGTAAATGTACAGCCTCCTGTCATTCAGTACCATGCTTGAAAAAAAACTCAGCCCCCACGATCACTGGGTTCCAGCCATTCCTGGGCATCCTCGGGTTAGCGCTATTTTGGGACAGAGTATTCCTTATCAAAGTAAGAAGGTGATCCCGTGATCAAAATAGGAGGGAGAGCTATTTTGAGGTCTGCCATGAGCACCCTATGTGAGGCCATTTGTACATGCAAAACATGGAGTAAGGCAGGGGTCCAAAAGGAGCTGGATCCAGCATTTGGCTTCACACTCACTTCTGATCCAAATACAGCCTCTCTTGTACGTGGTGGTAGGTAATGTTGCCAACATTAACTATTTTATTTTAAGTCTTGAAATGTTTGGTAGTGCTTCTCCAATCACCAGCTCTTGGAGTCATGAGAGTATCTTTAAAAAAAAGTCCCACCTCCATTTTCTTTCTAAAAAATAAATTCTTGTCTTGGAGATACTAAAAAAATCTAGGACACACAAAGCCAAAATACTTATATATGAACTCAGGTTTAAAAAGGGGTATGTTTTCTTTTAAAAATCATGATTATTTTCAAGTGAACTTCATGATTTTTAAAACTTGAGTCATCATTTCTGAAGACTGGGAATTGGCACTGCCATGTGATTTTCTAGGAAGCAGTGTGTTTGAGAGATTGCAGCTCAGGAGGGACTAGAATTTGGGATTACAGCCAGGAGAAAAAGACAATTTCTCTCTTGTAAATTCTGAAAAAGTAATAGCTTCCCTCAAAGTGTCGAGAGCCAGGAACCATAGGAAATCCTGGTGCCTTGTTTTTCATAAGGACACTGAACACAGTTGATCCTTTAATGTCCTTTAGCGGAAGGACAGCCTAGAAGGACAGCCATTTACCTAGTGCCATGTAAGGAGCATTAAGAGCCAGAGGCTGGCTGGGATGGAAGAGTGGGCTAATCCAAACATACATAGCATTTCTAGTCCAAAGCTTGACAGCTGGGCAATGGGAGCCTGTTTATCACATACCAAAATAGAATATTTACTGTAGCTGTCTGGCATATTCTCCTGAAAGGGTGCTTCTTGCCATCATGTGAAAATGAGATGCCCATGAAACCAGGCAACAAACATGGTCCTATTAGACTATCTCAAATTTAATGGTACTAGTGTCATGTGGATGCAGGTCGTCCCATGCTATCAGCATCGCAGGCGAAAGCTGCAGAGAGAAATGCTTAACTGAAAAGTGTGTTCTTACCAGAGAGCTTCTGTGCCCTTACGAAGACACTCCCATTTCGACTCAGTTTAGACTTTGATTCTGAGCCTGATCGGCCCAAGTTAAATATTGACTTCCATTTCTTGGACTTGGTAGATAATTTTCTCCTGGAAGGAAAAAGAGCTCAGAAGGTTACCAAACCCCAGAGATCATTGTCTTTTTAATATCCCACAAAAGCCTTTGAGCCCTCTCCTCTCAACACTGTCCCACTTTTCTTCTCACACTTCTTTTAAATCTAAGGCATATGAGGCATAGCTACACCACCAACTCTTGCTTTTCTGTAAGTGATTTGTCTGTATTGCTGATTTAACTGTGTCATGGATGGAAAAGACACCTAAGCCAACTCTTCAGAGAGCTCGCTGTGGCATCATGCTACAGCAACTCCAGTTGACTAAGAGATCAACCATGCCTGTCCCCAGAAAGCAGAGGTTTCTGAGTATAGAACTATCTTACAGTACAGTAAATAAAAAACCCAACCCTTTTAAATGGGTTTTAATGACAGAATTCCAGATAAATGATGGGACTGCTACTATCACCCAGTGCACAAAGCTATTATTTAAAGTCCTCATGTCTTATGAGTTTTATGAATTTGCAAAAATAAAAGGCTATTTTAATACAAACTATCTACTAATAATTCTCAGGCCAACATGAATTTAATCATAGGTGTTACATGATTATGTGCTATTGTAATGTACTAATCAGAAGGAGGAGTCTTAAGGGAATTAAATCAATTTCAAGTAAATGTCAGAGGAAGTGGACACTAGGTCCTTGTATCTCTTTGGAAATCTCAGCTGTAAACAGAAAGAAGCTTCTACTCCTGAAGTCAGTTTTCTTCTATGCATATGACTTCATGAAGCTCTGTTTCAGTTCCTTCACATACCCATTCTGACTCCACCTTCAATTTCCCCTCTTCCAGAGCAAGAACCTCTTCTCTCCCTGTCTTGCACTCCAAAATGGCCTTTTTGCTCTCATAGTTCTGCTTTTCTTTCAGATCAGTACTCAGAGAAGCACAAACCAGTCCTACAAAGAGGATTAATGTCTTGGGGATAGGATTGTTCTCTTCAGTTGAGTAAGGAAAAGGCACTCTAGAGCAATACACCTTTTTGTCTTAAGCTCATTATCCTCTTGCCAGTATTCTGTTAGATGGCTTCTTTTTGCTTTAATATATCAAGTGTGAAGAAAGATCTTTGCTCTGGTGCTTTATGGGTCAGTAGATTAATGAACCTCCTGCTGCAGAGGCTATAATCTCTCAGAACCAGAGTGGCCATATATTAACAGATAGACCAATAGATAAATACTTATGCTAGGCAGCAGTGCCAACAACTGCAGCAACCTCAGCTGAAACTGGTCTCTTCTCCTGGCATAGGCATAGGTGGCATAGGTGCCACTATGTAAATATCTCTCCATGCTAGGAAATTCGCCTTACTGCTCAGGTATGAGTGCAGAGGATCCTGGAGAACGATGAAGCTGAGCGGGTCAATGCCCCCAGGTGCACCGTGGACCAGACGCCAGCAGGTGGAACTCGTAGGAGAGCCATGTCCAGACCTGCTCCATGCTCAGCCCACGTTCAGACAAATCCTGAGCTTACACAAGGATGCAAAGACAACGAATTCCTCCTGCGAGGTTCTGCCCCGAATGAGAGATGAGGACTAGTGGAGATATGAATCCAGCGACTGCAATGCTTCTCAGGAGCAGCTGTCCCTCTTTTGAGAAGGTCATGCAATTTTCTTTCAATGGTGGCCATAGATTCATGCATGCAGGTGTGTGGGTATCACGCTAACAAAAATCTCATTCCCAATCATGCTGGGGAACCTGCACATTTTTGTTTGCGTTTTACACTCTTCTTGGCACTTACTTGCTGTCAGGGAGGTCAACAACTGTGTGGAAGAGGGACCCAGTTACAGGAACAATTTCAGGCAAGCTGTTTTCTCTCCTCTCCTTCCGGGCAGGGTGGGAGGCCGACAGGCTCCGTGCCTGCGCTTCTTCCAGGCTCACCAGCTTCATTGGCAGGGAGGCTGAAGGGAGGGTCAGGCTTTTCACAACCGATGCACTCTCTGGAAAGCAAGAAAATACATTCCAGCCTGGGGTGAGAAGAGACGAGAACAAGAGCTTCGTGTCTTTATTTGACTGGAACATCTCCTGCGGAGGGGGAAAAGGAGCAACACGTGCAGGGAGAGAGGCTTTTTGTCAGATAAGTCTTCCATCTCTCCAGCAACCTTATCCATCTGAGTGCATTCCTAGCAGGGGCTATGCTTGCCAGCCAAAGGCTGCGTCCTACAGACTTGCTGCCTCTGCTGTAGGCACTTCGGTGTGAAAGACGCATTTCTGAAAACCTCCAGGATGTACACATGCACCTTTCTCCTTCCTCCCTCCCCAGATTTTAGAGCAGTTCAGTCCCTGATCCAAACCTGGTGCCTAATTCTTTCTCTTACTTCCACATCTTTCTCTTTGTCTTTTTCCAGGAGGGGTGCTGGTCTAAAAAGTAGCATTGCTTTATCTTCCTAATGCATTTCAAGGCTATGGAAAGCAGCATCACTGACAGCCCTAGGAACTGAAGGTCTCTGTTTACATGGGCAGTGGTAAAGCCAACTCCCTATATGGCACCCCAATAATAGCCCTGTACTAAACAGACCACTTCAAGGTACATGAAGCAAGTGTCATCTCTGGACTCCACTCAGTACTCAGAAGAGGCAGTTTCCCACTAAGAAATCAACTGAGAACACCAGGATGTTCCTCTCTTGACTCCTGTTAGAGGACGGAGGCGTTCAGCACTTACCAAACTTGGGCCAGTTTTGAGCCACTGACTTGCTGTACAACCAGAAGCCTTTGAATTTACTAGCCAGTGTTTCGCTACAGTGCTTAAGGCAGTATGGGATCAGTTCCTCACTCCATGCCTTCTGCCAGGGCATAAATAAGGGCATAGGAATGGCAGCCGCACCAGCAGAGCAGGGGTGTTACAGGTTGAGCAGGACACCGCGCTGAATACACAGAGACAAGCAGAGAATGATACGTGTTAAGGGAAAGGTGGGCACGACAAGCTGACACAGGTCTGGAAAGCAGAAAGGTGGTTACTCCCTCACTTCTGAAGGTATTACAACCCTTCCCAGTGTGTAAACCAGAAAGATGCATATTTCTGAAACTATGTGAGGTCACTATGGATCCAAGCTCTCTCACTTCCCAAGCTTAAAAGCATTATGACAACAAACCAGTCACTAAATAAATCACTAAATCAGCATCTCTGAAAACTGTTGATGTCCCAAGAAAAAATAGATATCTTTCACAAAATGTTCACAAGTATAAGACGTAAGTTTTTAGGACATAAGCTTAAGTTTTATCCTGAGAGTGTGGCCTCTGACTTGGGTGGATATGGTGGCTGCAGGGCAGGTATCATTGGTATGAGGAATTATAATTGGGGGAGTCTGACAGAATTGAGACTAGCTAATGTGCTTAGAGAGGAATCTTAGACCAGGATTGAGAAGCAGTCAGGTGGTCTTCCTTTTGTGGAAAAGGTTAAGCCAAGTGGGATCATGCAAAATATGGGCCACAGGGCAATCTGGGAGCACACTGAAGGAGGCCAGTATTCAAAAAGGAAACATTGGTGATAGGGATGAAGAGGACAAGAGTAATGAGAGATTGGCCTCAAGGTGTCTTTGGGGGAGCCTGTGAGCATGGTAAGGGTTGATGTGCTTGAAATATTAGTTGAAAGGGACAGAGTTAGAGCGGGAGTATATGGCAAGTGACACATGAAGTAGTTCAGAGAGGTTGTTACCGAAGTTCTCTGCAGAGCTGGCTTTTCTGTTGTTGCTGAAAATCTGATCCACATGATTAAGGATGAACTCAATCACCAACTGCTGCACTCGCACCTCCAGGAAAGCTGCATCCCCATTGCAGCCAACTGCCTCGATCTCCTTTGACCTGCATGAGGAAAGAGGCACACTAGTAGCCAGCATTGCCACACACAGCCTGGGGAAGGAAAGATGAGCTTTCTTCTTGCAAGACTTGAAACAGAGATGTTTTCCCCACTCTTTCTGCACCTCTTGCTCTCCTTCCCTCATAGGCCCTCATCCTCTCCCTGCCTTTTCACTCTTTTAAAAATTATTTTCCCAGTTTTCTTTGCCACCTCTGTTATCTTCTTTCCCACCTGTGTTATTTTCCCTACTTCACTTTTATATTCTTCAGCAGTAGATAAAGCTGTGTCTTTGAACCTCCATTCTTCTTCCACTTTGCTCCTCTCTTAGCTATTTCAAAGTTGGGCCTAAAAGACAACACAGGAGCCTTCAAACACTGCTTGCAGATCCCTACTCAATGCTTCAATCACCTCTTAGTGAAATCCCTTAGAACCTTGCTCAGGTCTTCCCCATGCCAATTTTTCAATGATTTGCCCTGTGCCTCAGTAGTCTCTTCTCTGCACCCCTGCACTCCCACATTCTCACTCTTGCTCTCAGCAAAGAAACATTCCTTATCTTGACATGCCAAAGTGTTGCTGAAGAAATTATCTCTGGGCAATGGATCCTTTGTAAAGTTAATGACTGGTGTGTTAGATAATAGCTTGGGGCATTGCCAAGAGGATAACCCTGTAAGGAGACTGCAGTTGCATTGCTTGCTCCTTTCTTATCCTCCCTGGGACTTGCACTTACGAAAGATTGCAAAAGGAAACAGACTTTATGTTTTCTGACAAGGACAGATGCTAGAATGAAAATGTCTCAGTAGTAAAGCTCCACTTTGTGATATTCAATAGAGTCAACATTTGATTCATTTTTCAGAACCTGCTCTGCCTGTTTTGTGATTTAAAAGGGGAGATAACTCCTCAGAGAATGCTTTTCAGGCCTGCACTTCTCTAGCCAATGCGCCTCCCTCCTGTCCCTGCCAGCCCAGGGCTCCTCCACCAGCTCTGCCAGTGCCTTTCTCCTGCCCAGCTGCAGGTCTGGACTCTCCCTGCATAGTCCATTCTTCTCGACACAGGGATATGGGATGGATGGGAAAGGGAATTTCAATATGATACAAAATATTTCATTTTTCGTTTCTAAGTACTATATATTTCTTGTTCTGATTAGCCCTACAATTTATCAGCCAAACCTCTGCCTGCATCTTATCTGAGCCTCTTTCCAGCAGAGTGCCAGGCACAGCAAACATGCAAACTAACTGGTGGCTTGAGATCTGACACTAGCTGCCACCTTAATCTCACCAAGCTCATCTCACTTGTGTTCAAGCAGATCTGGACACAGGCCTATAGTATTATTGCCTTGTTGCCCTCTCTTCCAAGGCTTGCTGGGCCTCTCTCACTGTCCCACTGCAGAAGTACTGGCACTGTCAGAAATGTCATTTCCGTTCCACAGTGATGAGCTAACTCCTCATTTTTAAATCAATGTGCTCAACTTGCAAATAACAGCTTTTTTTTTATAAGAAACACACAAAACCACAAGCTTCCGGATGCTGGCAGTAAGACCTTGGATTATTCAACCTGGAAGAATTTTTTCTCCTTGTAAAAGCTGTTTGCTCTGCTTTACTGTTCCCTTTAGCTGTTTTGCTTTTCTCTGTGTCTGCATTTCCCTCAAACTCAGTTGCTGGTGCCCCGCCTGGAGCTCAGCATGGTGCTCTGGGTGACAGGACTCTCTACTGTACCTGAGGAGATTGGGAGCCCACACCAAGGCCAGGTTTCTGGTGTGCATGTTGGTCATGTTGCTGAAGGAGGCCAGGTGAGTCAGGTGCTTGATCAGGTATTCCAGAGTTCTGCAGTGGTTTCATATGGAGAAAGAAAAATGTGTCAAGTGACCAATGCCAGCCCACTGAGACAGCAAGGCTTAGACCCAGCCCTGACCTCAGAGTTGGCCCCTCCACAAAGAAGATAGTGTCTGCAATGGCACAACAGGCCCCATAGGACAGAGTATTTATGGCACCATCATTTGCATGGAATGGCAGTGAACGCCCAAACAACTGTGCTCTGGGGTGGCCAAGAATGGGGCACAAACCAACCAATCCTTAGTGTGATGGGTGTGAAGAAGATGTCAGATGGATGGGAGAGAGAGTGGAGTGCTGCAAAGGATGTGGGCTTAGCTCTTGTCAAGCACCTCCAGCAGATCATCTTCTCCTCACCACACCTAGGACACTGTCCAAGGGTGCCAGGGGGGTCGTAACTGGGAAAGGAGGAAGACTATGGCAGGGAGAGCTTATTTGATCTCTAACAACAGTTTGTTTAATGAAATTTATATGCCAGACAAATTGTTGTCAGATTTGGAAATGGCGAGTCAGGTTTTGGGAACTGACTTCTGGAAATTGACTCCAGCGCTATTTCAGGCAATATTGCCTGATGGTGAGGGTCACCACACTGCTCCTCAGCGCCTCGGTGGGCACATTCTCACCTGTAATGTGATGGTGGGAGCTCCTGGATGACATTTTGAATTCGTGCCAACTGCTCGTCCTCGGGGAAGCGTGATACTGCTTCCTGTGGAGACACAAGGAAGCAGTCCACCCTGTCAATGGACTCAGGGGAAAAGGAAGAGGGATAAGGAGGGTCACACGAGACAGCCTGTGTCAGAGAGAATGCTCTCTTGTTACCTTACAGAGCTATTGGTAGAATAAGTTGCTTTGTGTTCCCAGCAGTGATTTGCTGCGCTGTTATTTTATGTCTCAGTACATCCTTCCTACATGTTGGGAATGGGGCGGGTCAAAGTTTTAGGGAGATGGGTGTTTAAGGACTGAAAGTTTCAATTAGGAGCTATGTCTGTTTTGGATTTTTGGTCTTTTTGTCTTCTTTAACTTGTGCATTAATGGGTGGAATAGAAAGAGAAGGAAAGAGAAAAGTGAAAATAATGAAAAAAAAACCAACTAGTGACAATGCCACCCCTGAAACTGTGTTAAAAATAGAACAGATCTTTCAAGCCCTGTGTTATGGAAACAGCTGGGATATACATGTTCCATATTCATCAAAACAAGCAGTATTTTTGGTTGTCATGTGAAGATAGCTATAGGGAGTAGTTTGCATGAGTTTGCATCTTTTATGATGGGAGAAGCCTTAGCAAAATCACTGTCCAGGTAGATTAATAAATTTTTATACTCAAGTTTAGACTAGGTTAGACAGAATCAAGGTTATACATCTTGGTCTTGAGCAAGTCTCTAGGGACCAAGAGCTTAGAGAGCCACCATAAGCTTTTGTTTGTGTTCCTAGGAGTTTACTGCATTGGCATTCATCTGTGCAGCTATTCCCTTTCAGTATTTGTGCTGGGGGAGAACAAACCACCACTGAGTTCAAACAATGCATGACTGTCTGGAAACCTCCTGCCTACCCTACTGTCACTGGAGTTCGGAGCGAGTTCAAAGAAAGATGCTGGGACCCACGCTGCCAGCAGAAGCTTTGTCTAAAGACAGACGTCAGCACTGCTAGGAAAGGAAAGGAAAGGAAAGGAAAGGAAAGGAAAGGAAAGGAAAGGAAAGGAAAGGAAAGGAAAGGAAAGGAAAGGAAAGGAAAGGAAAGGAAAGGAAAGGAAAGGAAAGGAAAGGAAAGGAAAGGAAAGGAAAGGAAAGGAAAGGAAAGGAAAGGAAAGGAAAGGAAAGGAAAGGAAAGGAAAGGAAAGGAAAGGAAAGGAAAGGAAAGGAAAGGAAAGGAAAGGAAAGGAAAGGAAAGGAAAGGAAAGGAAAGGAAAGGAAAGGAAAGGAAAGGAAAGGAAAGGAAAGGAAAGGAAAGGAAAGGAAAGGAAAGGAAATAACCCGACCCAAACCACCCGTTGCTAAAACATTATGAACCTGACACTACCAGCCATAACTAGAGAAGCATCTTCTTGCAGCAGTCACTACAACATCCACACTGATGATGCTGCCATCTCTGTTCTGGTCACTGTCCTTTTCCCAGCAGATCACTCCCCATGTACAACCACCAGCAAACCAAACATTGCCAGTTTCAGGCCAGAGATTATTATCATCGGGTTAACTCCTTCTAGTACTTTTTACCCAAAACTGCAGCCCTTTTTTTTTCTTAAAAAAAAAAAAAGCCTATTACCATCAGACCAGAAAACCTAAGTATAAGAACTCTTGCGACCTTCATACAAGGTTTCCAGTTGAATGGCCTTGTCCAAAGATGGAAAGAAATATAAACTTTAACTGGTGCTTCTAAAATATTAAATTTAAACTATATTGTACACTGTATTTTCTCCTCCAGTGCTGATTTTCATTCCTGTATTTAACTTCCAGATCTGAAAGGCCTAATGCTTAGACAACAAGTGAATACCAGCTTCTCTGAGGTCATGACCCATTCAAACCTCCAAGCCACATTTCTGACCCATATGTGTTGTGCCTTTGAAATCTGAGGCCCTTTCCAAAACTCAGGATTACAGCAGCACAATACAGAATTCAAGGAAGAACCAGTAACTTCATCTATTACATGTCTGCTAATGTATGAATTTACGTCAGCTATATTTTCATCTTATAAATGGGAAGAGAACACTTGGGGGATGGCAAAAAGTATGTAAAACACAATTAAACATCTTAGTGACCTGGTTGACAAGTGGAATAGATTCCAGAGAGAGAAGGTAGTCTTGGTGTCCTACAGCCAATTTGCTCTGAAGTACTTTGAGTTACTCTCAGGTAACCTCTAAGCCCAGGTTAGGACAAGCCAAGCAGATTCAAGTTATTTATCCCACAAAACATGCATCCATCACCAGAATACAAAATGTCAAACTGGAGAGCATGAGATGGCATCATTTTTCAGAAGTTGATAGCCAGTGAGGTCATGACTGGGATGTTACATCTGTGAAGTTGACATAGTGATGACCAAAAGACCAACCCCTCCCTAGTCATTAAGAATTTGACTTTTCCTTAGCCACAAATGTCTGAATAACTCTGGTGACTCAAAGTAGAGCCTATCCCATCTCAGAGACAGCTCTGACTGAGTCATCCCTGGATTAGCATGCATCCTTTACTCCTACCAGCGCTCTTCTGCAGAGGCACAGCTGCCACCGTTCCCTGTCCAGACGCCCCACGCGTACGCATATGCATACCACTAGCAGTTTTTTGGGCTCCCTGGGGAATTGGTCTTCTTTCTTTCTTTTCCCCCTGGTATCTGACTCTGCTTCCTGTCAGCTGGGTGACCCATTATAAATCCCTACTGAGTAGATTTACGTGAATAATGGATTTTGTGGCTGAGCGGACAAACTAAAAAGCCGGAGATTAAAATAAAAAAAATTTTAAAAATCCATTTTAGGTCAATCCAAAGTGATAATATTTTGGGGAGCTGGCACAAGACTTTAAAAAACAACTGTTCAAGGTTGACCAAAGTGTCAACAAAAAGTGAAAGAAATTATCATTTAAATTTGGGGCTGTTTAACCCTTTTCTGAAAGATGTTTTATTTAGGAGTTCAATGTTGATTTAAAGTTTAAATATTCCCTTTAGAAAGTATTTGTAAAAGAAACATTTAGACAGTTACAGAAGTGTTTTTCCTTTTGTTTTCGAATAAAAGCATTTACCAAGTGTATCTAACAAAAATCTGCAAGTCATCATCCCAAAACTGCACTTTTCAGCAAACATTCTTTCCTAAAATTTTCCATCTAAATCTTCCTGTTTCCTTTAGAGCATTTTTCTTTCATAAATCAGTACTGATAGCCAGAAAGACAGCAGCCAAATAGCTTCAACAAGAATGAAACTCATCAGTTACTGTGAATAGTTGAATAATACCCTATATTTTCAAGGTCCTATTCATCCTGACTGTATCTAGTCTAGAGATTCCATCTTATATCTTCAAGATTTCCATATCCTGAGGATATAGGACAATTTTTCAGATCCGCTCAGAATTTTGACTGAAGTTTTGACTATACATCACCTTGAAACACAGACCAACGTTACTTAAAATTTGGCACTGAAACAGCAAGAGACACTATTGCATATCTGTCAGGCAGCACAGTAAGCCCACTCCCAACCTGTGTTCCCCAGCTCAGCTGTAGTCTCTAACAGCTGCCTTGCTTCCTATAGCAGGTTGCTGTTTGGCTAATCCTGTCAGCCGTGTTCTGTTACCTGCCTCCCCACAGAGAGTTTTTGGAGAACATCTTCTCCGTGTGTGGACCCTGCAAGTCTCTCTAAGCGCCTGCTGTGCCATAGCAGTGTGGCTTGGCAGCGCTTGATTCAGGATGGTGGCAGTGCAGCACTTGAAGCTAAGGTTGCTTGCCACTTCCCATTTCATTTGGACATGATTTTGCAAAACTTCTTCTCTGCAACATCTGACATTTTTGGCGATGTCTGTCCCTCCACCTCCCAGCAAATGGTCAAGAGTAGGATGACTGAAATTCTTAACAAAGGACGGATGTTTCTAACACTGAGGAAACAATCCTTCTCATACCCCCACCCCCCCCCATTGTTTTAAGAAGCTGATGAGTGCTTTTAGCTGAAAATTCACATCTCTGGCACATAAGATTTCAGCCTAAATGACTGTATTTAAATTTGTTGGTGCCGTAAACAACTGCAAGTGGATTTAGAGTGGTAAGAAGCAGGCAGCCTTAACAACAAGCATAGCTTGCTGTGCCACCTTTTAATAAAATATTATCTGTCACCAAAATTAGCCAACTCTCTTAAAAATTCAGGCTTTGTGGTCTTATTTTCCTGCTCCCCTGCAGTCTGCTCCTAAGCTCCAACTGTATCCATGTATAATCTATGTCTGTTTTGCAGAATTGTTACTACTCTTTGAATTACAGTCCTTTTAAACAAGGTTAGAGATTTCTACTTGGCCAGCTGCCACTATCGTCCGTCATTTGTATTTATGACATGATCATGATAGACCTTATATGCCATAGCTGGCATAACCTGCGTCATCATTTGCGCTCTGACAAACTGTGTGAAAAATGCTACAGATGCAGAAAAGTTGGTGTTGTACACATGGGCTGAACAATCAGTTTGCACAGGTGTCAGGGAGTGTCGGAAGGACAGAGAGGAGGAAACTGCATCTTTGTGATTATGAACACAGGCCCTAGGTGACCCAGTGATGGACAGTAATGAGGAAAAGAAATAGAATCAGTAATTCTGGAAGGACATGCACAGTGAGGAGAAAGAGTAATAGGGAAAAAATGCAGAGAAAAAAATAGCAAGATAAAGGGGAGGAAACACCACAGAAACTGAGGGAAATAAACATTAAATGGGGGAAAGAAACAAGGACAAGCAAAGAGAGCCAGCAGAAGATGAGAAGGCAAGAGCACTAAGAAGTGTTCATACAGATAGATGCACCACAAGACAGGACATTGGAGCAAATCCCAAGCAGCTGTCATGGAGGAACCTGCAGCACATCCACACTGCTAGAGAGGAACAACAGCAGCAAAGGGTCTCACCGTGAATTTCTTGTAGAGCTCATAGGTTAGGAGAGGATTGGGCAGTTCCCTGAAGTACAGCTTGCAGAGGGACCCAACGCAGTGGATGTCCTGGAGGTAAACTTCCCTTGTGAGATCTGGGCATTGGTCAGAAACAAACTCTTGTCTGAAACAACATGGAGACATAACAATGTAGGAGAGTAAGAGCTGTTGCATCCCAGTACTCCACCCTAAGCACTCTTTTTCAGCTAGAGTCAAAAACAAACAGGAAAGCAGAGATGTCTCTGCAGCCTGGCCCGGATTCCTTGCTAGGATCAGGCCTCAAAGTTTCAACGAGGCTCTGGTTTCCATAACACAGTCCCATGGGTGAACCTCGAACTTATATTAAAAGATTCTTTTGCCTTGAAGTGAGAGTGAACAATTCGTAATTTGTGCTGAGACCCTTCAGGCCTTTCCCATTAATAGATGCAGAGGGAGGTATTTTTTTTTAATTTGTCATGGACTAATCCCTGAAATACTGCATTTCCCTGTTACCAGCTTCAGAGACAGTTTCTCTTCTGCGTCAGTGTAGAGCTCTGTTGGCCCTCTCTGTTGCCCCTGATCTATGCCTGAGGGTCTAACATCGAAAAAGAATTGAGCAATGTCACTGAATCCCTCTGGCACTCAGACAGATTGCCCTTACCTCAGCTTTTGTATGTTGGATGTCACTCCTGAGAGGCGGTAGATGCCATCCACGATGCCATGAGTCTCAATGAACTCTGCACAGCTTTTCAGCACGTAGGGGACTAGGAGAGGAAAGCAAGGCAAAATGCCAAATGAATACACACCGAGAACTTCCACAAGTCATCACAGAGGAGGCAGTTTCATGACACAGTAGCAGAGGCACATCTCTCTGCAGATGCAGGGAAGGGTACAGCAATAGGAGAAATACAGGGCAAACCAAAAATAAACCCCACAAAGTGGCCATACCTATATGTAGGATATGCTATGGTTGGGCCCTGCCATGTTCATTGCTATACAACAATGACTGAGGTTGAAGTCACAGAAACGTTGTGGGATGAAAGGTAGTGTTTCTCTCTCTCCCTTTTTCTTTTCTTCCCAGAAAAAGAGGCAATTTCATTCTAATTGAATGCATGAGGTAAAGCATGAGGTCCTGGGAATCTCCCCCCTCCCCAGGATAGAGCTCCACTCTCGCTGAATCGTGCCAAAAGGTCTGATTGGCTTGGATAAAAATCAGAGCAGCATTTGCACTTCCATATAAGCCTACATACCCACAGTTTAGTGCTCATAAACTCCCACAGAGGGGGTATAAAGTTCAAATATTGACTAGATCTGCACACTGACAAAATCTGACGTTGGCTTCAAAGAACACCATCAACATAACCAGCGAAAGTCTTAACCAACCTTAAAGCTGAAAGGAGCCTGAGGCACAACATTTACATTCAGACTTGGACCCAAAGCATATGTTTATTTTTTCCGCATTATATAGGTATAGGAAACCCTCATCCTCTTGGTGAGACCAAGCCTCCCTGTTCCCAGTACTATAACAACCCTAGCTATAATAATAACAGTAAGACTGCCCTTCCTTATTAGGTGCTAGAAACTGCTGTGTATTTAACGCAATGCTTCACACAGCTATAAGCACAAAAGTCAGTAAATGCAGAAGTTAAAGTTCCCCGCTGTAATGCTGACTCTGCTGCACTGTGCATTCAGAAAGCTGTGTGGAATAAAACAGACTAAGCAACACATCTGACTGAAAAGCCAGGCATAAAAATTACTGCATCTCCACGACACCAGAGAGATAATGCCTCTGGCTGGACCTTCCCTGACTACTTCTGCTTGAGGTTAAGGACCATAATGACATACTAACATGTGCTTCATCAGTATCCAAAGACAGCACGCCAAGGACAGCCTGAACAAAATGCTGCTGCTACATTGTTGTATTTCTCATGGGTGCCACTGAACCCAGAGCCAGTTCATGGGTAGACTTGCCCGTACCAAGCACCCCAAGGCACAGATCTTGGTGAGGAGGGCTACCTCAATGACACACTGAGCCCAGGGAAATGCTACCTTTCTGCCTCCAGACTCTTACCAAGGGATGTAGAGAGGTCCTTCTTGTGTATCCCTTCTCTTCACAGCATAGCCAACCCAAATGGAGGAATACATCAAGTATCAGTGATTACTTGGAAGCCTGAATGATCCAATTCTCCTCATTTAAAGGAGCCTCTTCAGAACCACAGGGTAAATTTGCTTTTAAGGTTTGTTTTCTTTGAGCAGGGGCTCATAATGCAAGTACATTAGTCATGCTGTATTACACTCAAAGCCCTCGGGCTGATTTTTAAGACCCTCAAGTTGTTGGGCCAAGACTAACAGCTGAGATTCTGGTAGGGCCTTAGCCTACTACAACAACAATCTTCATGGGAAACCATGAAATTGCAAAGAGCACAGGTGAAGTCTACAGAGTCAAAGCTTTGTCCACAGCAGTCACAGAGCTATAGGGTTCTCTCCTCTAAGACTTCTGAGGGGAAGGCACATCAGCACTTTCCAGAAGGAACATGAGAAGCATTTCTTTCAGCGTCTATAGCACCCACTTCCTAAGAGGACTAGATGATGTGGAAGAAGACAAGAAAAGTACAAAATTTCCTTAAATCCTGCCAAGAAAAACCCAAGTGACACATCAAGAAAGAGGACCTTCCTATTTCTGAGTAAGACTTGATTATCTGCTACTGCAGTAGGGAACTCAGATCATATGATGATGAGCATGCTAGAAATTAAAAAGAAAAGGAAGGCAAATGACTTCAGGCCTCTTCTTCATTTCTGTCTGGTCAGCCTTCACAGTCTTTGTAGCAGGAGCCATGCATACATGGTATATTCAGATTTCCTTCTTGGTAGGGGTCTCTGGGAGTAAATATAATGTGAACAGCAAAAACGAAAGCTAGGCAGATCCATGTTCACTTCAGATCCATTTGGGTGGGAGAATGGGTGAACCACTCTGTCACCTGGAAAAAGAAGAATTCGTTGAAGAGAAAACCCATTTCAGCCAGACAGCCAAGTGGTAAGGTTTGTTTGAAAATTAAACAGTCTTTCAAATAGACAAGCTTCGCATGATGGTGCCTAGCTGCCACACAAATGAGGTCCATACTCGCAATGTCCTTTATTAGGTACTTTTCAAAACCTCAGTGTTAAGAATAAGCACACCAACTAAAAATGCATATACTGATGTTTGTTGTGACTGATTTGATCTCTTGACAGTAAGACCATTTAAATCACACTTTTTTTCCCTAAATTTTAAGTTTCCTTGGGATAAATTAGGTCAAGAGGCCTCAAGCAGGTAAGCAAACCTATTATACAAAAATCCAGGGAAGGTTAGATCCATCTGTTGAGGACTGGTATGCAAACAAAAGTTTTTGAGGGTAATAATCTGTAGCAAACATAAAATTCAACCTATTTTTAAAAGAGCCCACAGCAGAGATAACCTTATAGACTGTAAATAGACAACATGCACCAAGCTCTGCAGATATCTCTTACTTCAGCTCTGCAATCTTCCCTGCTTTTCCAGCCCTGAGCTTCTCACAAATCTCTGCCAGTGCCCTTCACTCATCACATACAAGATTCCCTGCCCTACTTGGTCTTCGGCTCTTATGAAGAGAAACAGGCAGTTACACCAAAATGTGTGGCAGTTTTGTGATGTAAAAAAAAAAAATCCCACATAGGACACATTTCACTCGCAACCAAAAATTACAGACTTTGACCTCAGATCCCTGGACGTGAAGGGACTGCATCAGCTTCCTGCAAAGCAAGCCCCTAAATGCAGTGCTTGTCTGAAACTGGAGCACAATAAATGTTTTCTTTGAGCAGAACCTGCAGCTCTGAAATTCCTGAGCAGCTCTGATCTCCTATAAAGCTGAGTCTTTCAGGCACTTGGGGGAGGTAGGTGGGTTAGAGCGGCAGTGGCCACTTCCACCACCACCACCTTCTGAGGAGGTTTGATTATTTCAGACGTGGCTCCTGATGAACAAAAACAAAGGCATGAGCAACCCTGAATGTGGGGAAGTACAGTCTGCAGTATGTGCTTTACAATGGGACTCTTGTTGGTGTTACAGAGCACACGTAAATCACAGAGCTGGGTCTCTCCTGGAGGAAGATCAGACATGGATGGGGATTTGTAGCAGGGACTGCGTATGTGCGTGCAGGCACAGAAAGGGGTGGTGGTAGGGTGTCCAGTCTTGACACTTCTATAATTAAAACTGTGCTGGAGGCTTGTAAGTTGGAAGAGGCAGCTGGTGTCACACAGACCCCGCTTGTTCTGCCAGACAGCCAAACTGTCCTCATTTAAAACTACAATAGAAACCAGATGGAGGAGTAGAGGAGAGCATGGAGCAAGACATCAGTCAGAAGGGAAACTGAGTTATAAACATACTGCACACAAAAGACAATACTTCTTTTCCCCTAGACAAAAATAAACCAGAAGGGTAGCTGCAGTAACTCGTTCCACTCTCACTGGATATCACCTCCAAGCTCCGTGTATGCAGACATTCATCTTCACCAGGATCTCTTCTATGACCACAGCTCATGCCACCTCCTCTGCACCTGTGTACTACTCCTGTTAGGTCAGGTATTGTGCTTTCCTCCCCTCCAGCTTCCAGTGCCTGCAATGGCTGCTGAGGGTTTCACCTCCCATCATTGCTGGGATGACTGGGGGGGGTCTACCTTCTCTTGTCCCTTCCCAGCCTTGGTGCTACCGTCCACCAAACCTCCCCCCCCCACTAAGCAAGGTTCTCACTCTTGGCCAGCCTGACAAAGGCTTCATCTGGCACAAGGCTGAGCATTTTTTATCAAAGCCAGGGAGACCTTTCAGCATGTACTTAACCAAATCACCAAGCGGGGGGGGGGCACTAGGAAGACAGAGAGTCACCCCATCACCTCTTGGCCTCCCACCAAAGCCAGCAAAGAAAGACTCTGGTCCAGCAGGAGATGCACGCAATGCTCTGTGGCCTTCAGTGTCACCATCTAGAAGAAACTCTTAGTGCCCATGGGCTACAGAAAGACCCCAGTGAGGAGGCTGCTGAGTCAGTCACTCTAGCCAGTCAGTGCAAACACTGTCCAGAAAGACTGTGCTTAAAGCTACCGAACCTGGACTGCATCATGTGTTCAGGGTACACTCCACCAGAGTGGACTGAATAGCAACAGGCTTAATTTTTTACTTTATCCTTCTGTTTTTCTCTCAGAGGGCTCCTTGCAAAGATAACAGTTAGTGACACAGCTACTCAGGTCCTCCTTAGTGGTTGGTTTATGCCACATGGAGGAGGTTTCATGTCCTCTCTAATTTTATTTTAATTTTAGTTCAAGTAGCAGGAGGATAAAAGCAGGCCTTTCATTTTACCTGAAACACCAACTTTTGATATTTGCCTTGAAGGAAATATTTAAGGGTTGGTTTTTTTTTTAATTTCTCCCAAAAATTAATCCTGTACCATAAAAAAAGTTGTGGGCATTTTTATTTCACTATTTTGGTTTTGTTGCATCTTAGTATTTTTAAAATTGTCTCTCTTGCCCTCAGTAGCAGTGCACACTTCCTATCATACTATGTCAATAGCTTGACAATAAAGGTCAAAATAGTCTCTTGTTTCAATTTAAATGACTAAATTAGGAAATATTTCTTCTTAAAAAAATAAATGTTTCTGTCTGTACTAAGCAAGAGTTGTTATATTGTACAAACAAAAATAACAAAACAGTACACATTTTAGAACATACTAATACATTAACTTGGCCTCCTAATCACAGGAAATGAACAACATTGTACAAATGGCAACATACTTGAGAGTCAGTATCTCTGATGTGACATTTTTCTGCATTTCCTGATGCTTTCTACTTTAAAATCACAAGCTTTAATGCTGATTCATTAGATGTCTTTTTCTTTTTCTTTTTTTAAAATCTTCTGAGCTTGTCTGATTTTTACTGTGTGTAAGGTTGGCTGAGAAACAGCTTCCAGAGGAGATCAGACTGTGCTCTCCTCCCTGCAGTTCACTTGAGCCCCAGTCCAGCATCGTTGTCACGATTCCAGTCTGCCTCCCAATGCATAGCCCTAACCCACAACAGGTAAGGATAAAACCTGCCTTGCCCCTGGTATAATCTCCTTTGCCTTCCACCATCTTCTTTTCAGTGGTACCTATGGATGGAAGGGACCACAGCATCCAAAATCACCACAGAGGATCTCTCCTGCTCAGAGATGGAGTGTGTTGGCAGAGCTGGGGATGGGGAGGGTTTGCTCTGCCTGGATGTAGCTGCTACAGGGACAGAGGGCTTCAGCCTCCAGGATGTCTATGCATACTTTTCACCAGCACTAAGTTCATTTTACAGAAGAAGAAAAAATAACCTGTCTCACCATCAAATTCAGTGTTTGGTATGGCTGTGAGCTACCAGAACCCACCCCCCTCCATACACCCACACACACCTGTGTTTGAATAGCGTGAGATAGCTAAACAATGCCAAACAGGCTTAAAAACAGATCACCTTGTGGAGTCCTCCTTGCCTCTTTCCCCTAAGATGCCATAAACACAGTTAAAAAAAGAATAGCTGGCGCCGAGGTGATCCTGTCTGCATGGACAGCACAACTGAATCACCATATATGTCACATACTTCATATTTTTTCCCTCTACTTCTGTGGGAAATGTCTCTGCAATGTCACGAAGGTTAGCACAACAGCGCCGTTCCCTGGGATGAAAGCACCGTCCTGAATGCAGCTGTGATTCTGGTGGGCAAAGACATAGGAAAAATAGATCTCCAATCTGTCAGATGCGGCAAGCCATCAACTTCCATGGCCTGAGCAGGAAGTGGAAACATTGAGCACTGTTTGGGATGTGGCACACTGATTTCTAGCAAATGCATTTCAACACAGCCTGCAGGCCCAGTGTGAGTTTGAATGAAGTCCATGCCACTATCAAGGTGGGTTTTTTTTCCCATTTATATTATACCCAGCTAACCTTTCACATATCTAAATAAGACGTGTAGAAACACCTGATTTTCCAGAGAAGATCTGACAACTGTGATGTTCCAGACAGAAATAAAACAGCCTTTGGCAGACCTGGCCAGCACATCCACAACACACATCAAAGCAAGCCTAAGAGAAAGCACTGCACAAGCAGGCATTGAATGCTGACTCTCAACCCCAGCGGTCATCATGCCCCTCTGAAACGTGACTCGTACCTTGACATAGCGGGCAAATTCTGTTGTGCAGGCACTTTTGAAAAGAGGTTGTACTAAATACTAGAATAGTTTTGTTAGGAAAACATCCTGCTGTGAGTTTCCTGCAAAAGAGGACCAGATAACCGAACAGGATATCTCCACTCCTAACTTTTATGACTCTGTGGTACAGCCACCTCGGAAAACAGCAGCTTAGGTTCTGCAGGGCAGGTCCATGAGCTGTGCACGTCCTCAGCTTTACATGAATCTGAACAACTCTGATCCATAGGAGATTAAGGTGAATATTGTGCAGTGTTTTGTTTACCACAGCACAAGCAATTGGGGCAATTAATTCTGGAGGTAGGAGTAACGGGACAACTTATGCTGCCTCAGAAAATGAACTTGGATATAAGTATAGAAAAGATCAGAATATTTTTGAAGCTGTATATAATGAATTTACCTCTGTCTTGGTAAATGCCTAGATACTTGGATAAGCAGGCTGTGAGACAGGAATTCTGCCATTAACCTCATTTCTGATGACACATACAAAACCCACTACCAATCCAAAGGCTTCATCAGTGCAGATGGAGCACAGGAGTGAGCAGGGCAATGCTGCAGCTCAAGGGAGCCAGGAGAAGCAACCTGCAGGGAAAGGGTGCAGGTAAGTGTTGAGCATTGGGATGGATGGCTGGTGATGTAGGCTCCATTTGAAGTCTCTCAAGTGCCTGCTGTCTTTCATCTAGACCAATAAACAAGCTTATGGACTGCAGGTGTCACACTGTATCATGTTTTCCTTCCTTTCTCTGCTCTCTTCCTAAGTATGGACACCTATGTAAGCCATGCTAACCTGCTTAACAACAAAGCAAGGAAAATATATGGACTTCATAAGTTTTCCCCCCTCTCAACAGATTTTGACCTGTATGTTTTCACTTAAAAGAACTTAAGAAGCAAGTTAGAAAACAAACAGTGCACAGTCTTGTAGAGAGAGAGAAAAAAGTCACAAAGTCCGAGGCACGTACACCAGGTAGCTGCATGCCTGGAAGCATGAAACCAAGCACTGGGGAGGTGGCAAGCACTGGGCGAGGTGGCAACCATCACTAGATCCATATCTGGTGTTATCCAGATGCCTGGAGGAGTGTGAAATGAGGCGGAGGCCTCATGGTCCCAGTCCCCCATTTCTTTCCACCCCAAGCAAAGGAGCCATTACCTCTACCCATGCAGGTGTGAATTAACGGACTTTGTGACATTAACAAAAACGGTAAGGTTGTCTCTAGTCATCCCCACCCGCAT
>NW_010178313.1:0-24350 GCF_000695765.1 Mesitornis unicolor | reverse complement strand
TTATGGTGACCGAAGTGCAGGACCCGGCACTCACAGGCTACAGCTGTAAGATAGAGATAGAAAAGACTTACTAAATTATCCCTCTCGTCACTTCTATATGTGTTATTTCTCAGTGCTCTGTACAGTCTACTCTTAAAAAAATTCTAGGGCTCAGATAACTTCCTCCAGAGAAATGCTACACTGATTTTTTTTTTCTCCATTCCATGTATTTTTTCTAACATATACTGTAATTTTCCCCTTATTTCTATTATTACTGGCTATATATCACTTCAAATTATTTTCTTTCATTTCCTGCTAATTGCACCTCTCTGTATTTGCCAGTCTTTCCATACTAGCTTGTCCTCCTTGAGTATATTGACTTCCTGCAAGAATTCCTCATAACAAAACAAACATCCTCATGGTTACGCTGAAACAGGTGTCCAAACAAGGCTCAACTAAACAGTTATAATGCTGAATTCATAAAGCTGTTCTTAATCCCAAACATACATAGGAATAATCATATTCACCATGAAGACAAATTGCACTAAAATTGGAAGCCTGAGTTAGAATACATTTTACTGAATTCTTAATTTAATTTTACAGCAGAAGACTTCTATTACTGCACAAAAAGTGCACTGGCTTTTACCTTACTAAATGCAGGACACAATTTCCTTGTAATCAAAACCAACCCACCAAAAAAGAACTAATTTCTCACACATCCTGTACTGAAGAGCAACCTTTACAAAAACAGTTTCCCAGTATTTCCTAAGGGTTCCTCAAATGCCACTTCACAAGCATAATGAGAAAGACAGTACAAAATGCCTCAAGGTCAAACACTGAAAAACAGACAAAAGAATTAAAATTTCTCAAGGTGAAAACAATCAGTCAGCAGGTTAGGTCCAAAAGTGTAAACTTCTGTTGCACATTTTACATTTATTGTACTTTGTATCTAAAATCATACAAGCACGTTGACTTTCATAAGTTCAAGCTGCCCAACCAAAACCTTAATTGTCCATAGAAAGTGCAAGCTTCTCAGGATACAAAAGCACACTTATACAAGGTTTGGTATTTCGAATACGTGAATATCAAAAAGGACAAAAGTGGAAAGGTGTTCCTTGAACACATGAAAAGAGAGGTAATGACTGAATTCCAAGCTTTATTATGCTTACCTTTTTTCTATGTTAGTGGTCAGCTAAAATAGTTAATTTCAACCTTATTCTGCAGTTTCTTGCCTAAAAAACACCACTCGCTGATTTTCTTTATGACTTGTTAACTGAAAATAGAGTGAAGAGTTTTCAATGCATTGATATTCTGTAGCCAATACACTGGCCTTTCCATCACAAAGTAGTGATAGCACATTTAGAGAGCAGTATATTCAATTCTGGTTTTGCTGTTACATAGAAACCCTCATAAAAGTGAAAATAATAAAAAAAAAAAACAAGTTATAAGTAGACATGAAAAATAATCATATTTCTTTTAGGCACAGATCCCTATGTTTATTTATAAAGAATATAACTATGCCCAAATAATATTTTTAAGATCACAAATGAAGAATATTACTTCCATTTCAAAATAAATGCCTCCCCCAACGCTTTCTCCAAACGTTCAAATCCCAGCTTAATAAAAACAAATGGCATCCCTCATCTCTTCAAAATTGCGTATTTGATATCTAAAGGGTTGCTGCTCTCTAACAAGATACAAGCACTCTGACATCCCACAAGTATGAATTCATGTGCCAGAAGTTAGATACATCTTTATTTTTTTTAGATGTGGATAAATATAATAAATATATTTATAATTCTAAAATTTCAAGACCTTGCTTTTGAAGCATGAAGAAAGAATAATGGTAGACATTACAGGCCACTGGAAACATCACAAATCTATTGTAAAGGCTAAATCTTATTCCCTTGGCATGTAATCTCCACAGTCATTTGCAAACACTTTTAGTAGCAACAAGATACTAACTCAGTTAAGTATATTTTCAGTTATGTTCGCAACCTTATTTACACAGTGAAGCTACAAGTGATTGCTTACAAAGAAGAGTTTAAAGAACAGCTCCAACAGCAAGTAATTGATGTTTCAATCCAAATTACAAATACTGTACACTTCAAACAGCTTAAATGCATGAAATTCAATACGTATCAGAGGAAAACCTTGCACACCCTGCTTTCAAAAAGCGGTAAACCAAACACTACAACTTCAGCTGCACACAGTAGTCATTCACATACAATTAACCAGACAACTAATTTAAGGACTACATGAACCTATATCTTAAAGTGACTTTTCATTTCCAAAATGACTCAGTGAAAAGAAAATGAAGAGCTATTTATCATTAGTAATGGAAACAGTATTGAATTTACCAGACTACAAGGGTGAACTTATTTTTCTTTTTTATATTACAAAGTTCTACTAAGAATCTCCTGGAGGCATCTCTTGTTTTTCTTCATTTGACTGCTAGTTGCTAGGTGGTAGTCACATGCACCCAGATCTCACAGGGCAACATTTAGAAGGAAATGACATTAGCCTTCAGTTCATCAGTAAAGACATATTTAGAATCTCATACTTCACAGCATTTAGCATCACAATTATTCAGAAGCAAGATCTTCCCTATCACAGATAATTTTAAAACCATACAATAGTACAAGGTCTCCTGAAAAGGTGTCTCAATTTGTTTCATATGCCACTTAGGAAAATACTTAAGTATATATTTTATAGCAGCTATTTAGCATAAGACGACATCTAATATGCATATGCAGAGGGTCTGGCATAACATTTACATCAGACATGCTCAACAGTGTGTATATATTTAGCAATATGATATGAGATGATCACCATCAGCAGTTTGAAATTGACATTTAAGAAGACATTAATAGCAACACTAGAAACATGACAAACCTTGGGCAACAATAACAGCAAAGTAAAATGATGCTCTTATAATTAGGTTTCCAAAAATAAGCCCATCTTTCACTCATATCCTTCTGCCACTGCACCTATAAGCCCTCCACAAAGCAGTACAAAATTTTTTGACTATTCAACATGCCACTAGTAGGGCAGTTAAAAGCAACAACAACACTAGAGTTCCCCTCAGTTTACTTTGCCCGGGTACTAACATATCATTTTACTCCTGCACAACAGTGACAAAATGGCCTTCACCGAACACTGCAGGATGACACTCACTGACATGCATTTTGTCCTCTGTGGATTTATTTCATGGCAGGGCATTTTAAAGATTTAACTTCATTTTTATGAAGTACCTAATTAACCAGATGAACATTACCATGGTTAAAATACAAAATAATTCCAGAATACATGAAATAATGAAGGTTAGTTATCGAAATGAACTTCACAAACCTGCACTGCTGAGCTTCTGTCAGTCCAACACCTGCACTGTTCACCGCCATTTGGAGCTGCAGCAGCAGCAACTGTACAACAGCACTTGGCATACAACAACAAAAACAGGCCTGTCAAGGTATTAGTGCTGCACTTGGTCCACACAAAATTGTCCTACTGACAACAGGCCAAGCCTTTTGAGGCCATTCAGACTTGAAGGAGGCTACAGAGACTGCCTCTGGGATCCCGACCTCTGGTGGGAAAATGTAAGATTTTGCTGACATGAGAAGGCCTTGAAGAAAAGTCTGTCCAGACAAGGGCTTCCATGGCTACCACACAGCCTATGCCACTCTGAGCCTATGAAAGCTTCTGATCAATTTTTTAATTTTATTTTTTAAATCTGGGCTGACACAACATCCAGATCCTTTCCACAACTGCCATTCTAAGGAGATAGTGCATCCCCCCAAAATGGAGAGCAAAGCTCTTTTCTGCAGAGCTGCTGACCACCAGCAGTGAAACCACCTAACGCACAGTAAGACACTATCACCGAGAATTTGTAAAATTCCTCCTTACATTACGTTAGGTTTGGTTAGGAAAAAAGGATAAAAAAATGTATCACATTGAAATTTAAATGGGCATCGGCACTGACTAAATGCTTCCAGGAGGAGATCTGGGAGCATTTCTGAAATACTGACAAAAACTCCTCGTATGCCAGTGAAAGGATCTGGTCAGAATTCGTGGGTCTGGCAACCTGCATCCCATGAAATAGCAACCAGCATTTTCATTTTAGCCTGGAACACAGCCTCAGAAATGAAAGCACACTTTTTGATTTAACCAGTTTCCTAATCTACTCTCAGCAAAGATTAAGTACAAGGCAGCAGCTACTGAACGTGCAATTTATCTGGATTATCTACTCTCTTTACAAACAACCTCCCGCTTTACTAAGAATTAACTTTTACACATGGAGTTATCTTGTTCGTCCCATACAGAATTAAGAGCAGGCATTAAAATCTGCCTGTGGTTCTATGATCTGGTGAAATACAAAGTGGATGATTCACTGCAAACCAACAGTCAGGTAGAAACAAGCTAAAATAAATTAAAACTTAAAAAAAAAATAATTATAAAAGTCTTCATTTTTTTCTTCTATTTTAATGTTTCCTCCCTTCAGCTGAATCAAATCACATTAAAAGTTCATTTTTTGAAAGCATTTAAATTGGGAAATGAAGAGTATTGTGGAAAATACAAAATTCTATTTGCTGATAGCAATCTTAGCTGTATCAATAAACAGGTAATTCTCAGTGCACTAAACCTGGTGTTTACCTCCCATCTAATTCTGCAAAGCAGTTCAGCATATTCTTAACTTTATACTTTATCTGAATCTCAGCAAAGGTGGTGAAATACAAATATTGCACCAAAGATGCACTGTATCTTGGTGCTTTGCAGAAGAGGAATCCACACCAGACATTTCAATGCTTTGCTCAATAGTGTGCAAAGTGGGAAAACTGTGTTCTCTAAATAAAATATGATTCGCTTGCTGCCATGTGACATGCTCAGACAGTAAAATGAATTAGATATTTAAAGCTAAATGATAGCTGAAGAAATATGCTTCTTTGGGCTTCATCTGTTTTGAAAAAAACTGAATTTAAAGATGGAGACATTCAGGCACTCGTGCAAAATTCAAACAAGCTTCAGAACAAGCACTGGTACAGACTCAGTGCCAAGAGGCAGCATGCTGTCCCTACCCACTGGTCTACACATCGAGAGTGTATTCCTGCAATACTGATGCTGGGATTCGCTGCCCAAAAAGGCTGTACAGCCTAACATCACATCTAACAGCTCTCACTCTTAAAAAAAACAAACAAACAAGGAACAAACCTGAGCTCTTAAGACAAGTTTTAAATCAATTAACAAGAGCTTTCAGTAAAACAACTAAAATGCAGAATGACCTTTCAGAGATGCTGTTTATCAGATAAGCTTTATTTCAAGCAGCCACAGCAGTTTTGATCTGAAGTTCTCCACTATTCATCTTCTCTTTTAAATATTAGTTTGGTTGGTAAATAGTAAAGCTGCATGACCATAAGCAAATGCATTAGAAGTGCACACAATCCTTCTGCCCAGCTTTTCCTCCCTGGCTACAGGATTAGATGAGATCTCTTCACTGAATTTTGCCCTCTCTCCATCTCCCTTGCAGGCTTGCACGAAATGAAGTGCTAGGAGAGAAAAGGGAAAACGCAACATAAACCCTTTTGCTTTTTTTTTTATTTTAAATTAATAAAAATCGAACAATGAATTCTCTGTTCACTGTCCAGTTTGGCAAACATTGCCCGGTTTTGTCCAGGAGATTTTAAAACCACAACAGCAGTAAGGTTGAGGGGCCAACGGCAAGAAGACTTGCACACAGAGCAGAGCATATTTTGTTTTTTTAGAATAAAGGTTTAAGCCTTTCATTTCTTGTTCTTTCAAAATACTTTCTCATCATCTCTTATAGAAATGGGAAACTACCTGTTACTACAAACATACACAATTAGGAGCAGCAAGTAGACAAGCAGTACCTGAAGCCAAGCAATACAGTTATTCTTTTCAAGGAACGATAAGCAAATAGCAGTGCAGCTGTAACAAAAAGCAGCCTCGTTGTAACCCGTGAGTAACCAACTGTGGATACTATATGACACTTAGATGGCATCTAGCTATGACAAAGTGATTGCAGACTGTCATGTTTCCTTAGGGGTGTATGCTACAGAGGAACTGAGCAAACATTCAGCTCTGTGAAAATCAAGACGTTTAGCTCACCTCACTCTGCTCTAAAGACTAGCTATTAAAGGAGCCATGTTATTTAAAAATGCTTGCCTGCATGCACCTCGTGCAGCTCTTTGAGGGGTGTTTTTAAGGAGTAAGTAGTCCCTGAAATCAGGAAGGGCATGAGATTGAGCAGCAGGGGTTTAGGGAGAGGACCGACTGCAGTCCATATACTGCAGCAGCTTCTTCAGGCAGGACCGTGCTCCTGTGCTGTCAGGGCACAGTAGCAGCAAGCCACAGCATGGAAACTCACAAGGTGACTGGGATAGACTCCTTTTATTTTTCTGCACAGAAAGCCCTACAGCTGCTCAGGTTTACAAGTCCATTGTAGGGATTTTTTTTATTCACAGCAATTGCACAAATGTGCACAGTAAGCATACTGAGGCTCAAATAAGTGCAGGACAAGTTCACTTTCATATCCCACTGAGTAGCCCAAAAAGTAAGTAAATAGGAAATACACTACAAGTCAGCACTGAAACCTTCACTTTCACTGATACTGCAACCATAAATGTACATATTTAACCAGTACAACTGTACCCTACAGATTATTGCCAGTGCAAGGAAAAAACCTTAAAGAACAAGAGAGGTGGGGCACAAAATCAGATATCACACCACAGTAACTCAAGCCATTCTGTCACCATGAATTACTTCAGCTGAATGCTAAAACTGACACAAAATAGGATGCAGGTTTTTAAAAGATCACAGGTATTAGACATCAATGCTGCAAACAGAAGCTGAAGTTATACTTTAAGGCTGAGCTTTCAGTGTCATGGTCTGACACCGAAAAGGAGACACCCCACTCTACCTTCCCCCTGCTCCAGCCACTCATTCCTGTCGTGCCTCCCCCCCTCCTGTTACTACCTATCTATCTGTATGGGAAGCTGATTTGACTTGCTAACCAAATGGAAAACTATGCCCTTTCCCCCCACTACCTGTTTTCTTCTGGGTTCTGTTTTTTGGCAGCAGTGAACTGTTAGCTCAAGATTGGCTCAAGCCTTACTGGGACTCTACCAAGATTAAGGGCAGGAACAGGAGGAACAACTTCGAATTCTCATCCTCTCCTGTCCCTAAGCATAGATTTCTCTGAAAATCATGTCTATTACACTCATTTGGGGAGTTCCTATGTAATTGAAAGAATTTGAACCCTTGTACAAAATCTTGTTCCACTTGCAAAAACTGATCCCCTCAAAATTTGGGCTAGTGAAGAACTTGTCTGTTCTAGCAACAGACCCTGTGGTTTGCATTTCTTACACTGCTGGTGTAGGCAGGGCCTTTGCCAAAATTGTATTGATATAAGCAGGAACTGTAATTCATAAGCAGTATTATCTACTAGCAGAACAGAGCAATAGGGCAATGCTTGATAAATGTAAAGCCTTAGGTAGCCTGCAGGCCTGCTGGGCAGCTAGAAGCGGCAGTGTGAGCTGCTGTGAAACTGTGGGTGACACGCTTGACAAGTGCTCACAAGTAAATGGCAAGCTAGAAACTAAAAGAAAGCCAGCTTAAAACATTATCCTCAAAGATAATGGAAGTACAAGGTTTTTGTACTGATCTGTGCAGCACTGCAGTTGTTTGGGAAGGAAGCAAATTCAGTTGGATATCTTCATTTTCTGGCACACCACGCACCTTTATTTGCAAAGAAAACCCAGTATTTTATTTTATGCCTGTTGTATGTGTCTGGTCAGGTTTTGAAGCAAAAAGAGAAGGAATAATAAAGTAGTTTTAGAACTGGGATACTGCAATTGTAACTGCTCACATATACGCCAATCATTTATAATTCGCTCTTAACAAACACTTTCCTTTTAGGATTCATCTTGTCTACTTCACAGATACAGACTTTGCACAACAAGTGTGGGATTGTTTTTTCGTTGTTGAGGACGGTAAAGCCAACTACAGTGCTAATATGTAGTTCTCATAATTAGCCACAGCCTCCACAGTATCTTTTTAGAGGTGCTCACAGGTAATTGGAAAGCATTTCGAAGCCAAGAAGTATTATTAACTGAAATGTTTCAAGGCTCACAGCTTTCCTTTAAGAATGCAAATTTAATCTTAGAATAAGTTACTTAATAACTATCCAAAATTTGAAGAGGATTTGATCCTTCCTCCTACATAAGCTTGAAAGTGCAAAGCATAAACACATAGGTTCCAGTGCAAAGTGCCAAGGTCCTGGTTCCTCAAGATAGCAAGTAAGCTATCTTTCATTTCTTAAATCAGTATTTTCTAACCTTGCCGTCCACACCAATACTGACTTTGGATTAGGAAAGGCGAGGACTGAGCAGAAGAGCACTAAAAGGAGACATACCAAACACCACATGAGCAGCTGCTGCGGATTAAGCAGTGAGGAACTTCTCTAAAGTTAATCCTGCAAACAGTCTGGCTCTTGCTGTAGCCAGTACGGACAACTCTCACAGGACAGCCTAAGCACAGCTTTTTCTCTCTGGTGACATCTAAGACAGGATCTATATGGAAATCTGTGGTCCCATAATCAGTACATTTTCTAGCAGGGCACTGAACTGAAAGGCAGTTTGAGGGTTGTTTTTTTTTTATTTCCTGAGAAGAATAGGAGCCTGTCCCACAAGCTCAAGTTTTAACTGAGACTTAACTAGGATGGAGAGGAAGGCAGGAGAGGGGAGACATAAATGTTCACATCTACCTGAAACTCCAGAGGTGCCCCAAGCCTTTCTCCTGTGCTCCCCTATACCCCCTTTAAATCAGCCACTGGTCTGAACCAGAATTCAGTGGTCCAGTCTCAGTCACAGATGAGCTGGAGCCAAAAGCACTGCTGCCTCCAGTGAGACGGTAAAGAGGCAGCAAAAAGGAGCCCAAGTCTGGGGTGAAGAACAAAATAACGCAACTCACTGAACAACCAAGCAACCAAAAAAGCCCACAGGGAAAAAATAAGGGGGTAAAAATCAGACCAGATACGAAGGAGAAGGGATAGGAAAATCAGGGAGATTTCAGAACAAGACACATGGAAATAAAGTACATAACCTTCAGGCCATTTTCAGTGAGCTGCTAGCACAAAACACGTTGGGCCAGATCTCTCCTCTTGTGGGGTCGTCTCCCCATGGCAGTAAGACCGTGAAACAAAACGCAATCAAGGAGTTAAGCACAGCTCAGAAATACAAAACCAGCTGCCCCTCAGTGAAAAATCACCCTGCCCTGTACCATACTGGTAAGCAGAGAGTATAAAATAAAACTGCACTCTGGACTCCAGAGGTGGGGAAAGAAGGGGAAGGAGTTTGCTCTTCCTGCTGTAAGCTATCTGGCAATTATTTTGTTCAATATGAAAGAAAAAACAGCCGTTATTTTATTTGATCATTTTTATACAGATGGTGTTTTTGCACTACATTAATGAATGCATAGCACATTAAAATAATAAATGTAAACTGCATGCACTGAAGAGGTTTTGTTTTAGGATGTATTGCTATTTTCTTCTCATTTAAAACATATTTTAAGCATATTTATGAAACCAATACAGGCCAGCTCACTGGGCTACACATAATTATACAAACTTTAAAATATCACGTTGTTCCAGTTACTTGGGTTTGTCCTGATTTTTTAAAAAACCATCATTTAAAGAAACACAGACAAATCCTGTCAGAACATGTTTTCATAACAGAGACAATGCCTACACCAAATACATCTGCAACAAGAGCCTGTCATCAATGCCTCTCAGCTATGCTAGCCAACCTGAGAAACAGCATGTGCTACATGGAGCAGTGGCACAGTGTCCACAGATGATCATTAGATAAACTTGTAAATCCAGATACTTCACCCTTATTACAGCACATCAACACAAACCTCAACCTTTCAGCCTCCTCCTCCTCCTCCATGTGCTACAACACTCTCTCCACCTTATCTCAGGCAGGCAGCTGAATCAGAGCTAAACCAGGATTTAGCTCAGAAGGGTTTTGGGGTTTTTTTGCACTGAAAAGCTTTAGGGACAAAACTTAGTTTGAACAGCCAATATAGTAGAGATAAGACTTCCAGGGCTGGCCATAACTGTGACAGTGTGTGCAGGAGAAAACATAACATGCAAAAGCTCAGCTTCTCTCTGCAAGCACCTGTTCTAAGGCACTGGAGCACACCATAGCAAACTCACTACATCTAAGGAGTGCAGGGTAATACTTCTCCGGTTTATTTGACAATGTTTATGTGTGTAGCCACCGTCAGTATTTTCTTTGTGCAGCCGATTAGTATTTTTCTGGGTTTAAAATAACCCCCAATGTTCCCAGGGAATATAATAATGTGAGATAGCTGGCAAAATATTTACCACTTAGAGATTATTATTATTATTATTTATAAAAACTACAAGAAACAGATGAGCATGCATGTGATTGTAGACTACTTCTCCTAATAGAAATGGAGAAAAAAGTAATGACAACTCTAAATAAACCAGTAAATGTTCTACCACAGATACAATTATATCATCATCACCAGAACTCAGTTAAAACTACAGAAGCAAAAATTCTTTCACTGAAATAATACACGCTTCTACCACTGTGAACGGGCAGCAGGACTTGCTGACACACTTCTGCTGACAAACAACTGTCAGAAACTTAAGCCAATAATATATGATAATGAGAAATGGGTCATTTTACAGTATTGATGTAAATTTACACAGGCTACTAAACCACAGATTCTTCAACAATTTGAAGATTGTTTTATGCTATATTCAAGTGTCTGCAGATTCCTCTCACAGCTCTACAACATGAAGAAAGACACTGTCTAGTAAAAATATTTCAGCTGACTTGTCTGACTTTCTGACTAGTTTTACACATAATTTTATACCTATTCATGCAGGAATTTTGGCATTACACAAAACGCCTTATAGAAGTTATGAAAGGAAAACATTTTTCTGGTCCTTTGAGACCTACACATTTAAATTCCGTTCATTACTAATGAATGTAATTTTATTACTCATTTTTCACTCATGCTATCGAAGATTATTTATTTTATTGGCTCCAGGTGTGAGTTTTAACATCTTAACATGAAAGATGCAATTTTTAACATCAGTCACAGCCAAGTATGAAAACTATTACTCAGATTATATTTAGGCATAAAACAGATTATATATGCTTGCATTTCTAAGTCTCTTGGGGTTAAACTGTTCAGTATTCTCTAAGGGATGGTAAGGACAACTGCTTTTACTGCATTTATTGTCATACATATTACACCTGTTTGTCGTTCAAAATGTAGCCACACTTGGAACCTGTTGCTCTCCAATAAAATTAGCTTGTAGTCAGCTGCCTAATAGTGTTGGCAGTATTTTATTATTCATATGTTACAATGAAAAGAAAACTTGAAACATCATTCTCCTTTATCTGAATGAAGGAGTTTAAAGTACTCCTATTAACCTGTTTCCTTCTGAACTGCTTTCCAAATCATCCTTTCAAGAGTGTTTCATGATGGGGAAAAAAAAGCATCTAAGTGCATACAATCAATTATGAAGTACAAAAGACAGAAAAGGATGCCTCAGAAAAACACTAACAACTCTCTCACTAAATGGCTTTTTCCCCTTGCTCAAGGCTTTCACTGAATAGAAAGGACAGCAATCCTCAAATGCTGACCATCTGAACGGTACTTGCAATAAACATCACCATAACCCATAAAATAAATTAACAAACATTTTGTTACTTTATGATTTTAAGGGTTCCTGACCTGAGAAGGACCAAGCATGGTATTCAGACAGATTAAACACAAACAAGACATCCATTTCAGGGAACTCTACCCCTGTAGACAGCACTTCAAAGTTACAGATGTTTGTAATAAAGATATAGACAAAAAGGGAAAAAGCTGATTGCTAGTTTCAAATACACTACCTCTTTAAAAACGGACTTGCTCTTGTAGGCATGTAGAGACCTGCTAGTGCTGTAGCTGTAACATAGCAGGGAATTTGTCTACAGAAGCCATGCATTTCAGTCATAATTTCCTTCTGAAACATGAAAATCTAAAGGTGCTTATTTCTGATTTTACTGCATTTTAAATACTAAGTTATTACAGCAGCATGACATTCCCATGCTGAAGCAGTCATTTCCACTATGCACTCCATTTCTCAAGCATTCATAACTTAGCAGTTTTAATTCACATCTGGCTGAAATTTGGTCAGCTTGCATATATATTTCCTCTACCTTTTCGTAGGGAAAAATAAAAAACTTCAGATTTTTTCCAGCTTGTTAACCTTAAGGGTCTAAGATATTTTAATAAACATTAATAAGGATTCAATATATAATAGTATTTTATTTTAATATCAATGCCTTGGTCTAATGGTCTGGATTAGCGGTTTCCAATGTAAACTGTACCAGAGCTATGCTGGCTCTGTGCCTCCTTAGGTAGCTCTGTGCCGTGATGTGAAACTGGGGACATCAGGGTGTATCTTTGCCAAGACACCTGAGTGCAATAGGGATGGATGCTTTCAACCAACTGGTTCATGCTAGCTTGAATTTATTCTAAGAGGCAATGATCCCTAATTTGCAATAGGAGCTGGAAACTCCAGAGATTCAGATTTCAGATCCCATCCATGACCTCTGATAGGTTTCTTAGCTGAATTCAAGTTGCACAGGAAACTCGAGCTGTCGCTTAACACACAAGTGTTACAATGAAGTCTTATTACACATTCCTCAAAGAACTCTAATATAGCCCCAAAGTTTAAACACACATATAGTATGTTCTAATAATGTCTATCACCTTCTGTATTCAAAAGTGACTTCATTAAGCTCACTGGAACACTAGGTGCGGTCTGAACAACCTAAGGACTCCTATCTCATGAGGCTGTATCTACATTACCTTCAGGTTTTTTGTTAGTAGACACACAATAGCAGAGATTTAAGTATAAGTATCTGAAGTTACAGGAAAACAGTACTAGTATCTTTCAGTCTTCTCTTTGGTATGACTCAGTAAACAACAAGAACAAAGTATCAAATATATGCAGTTAACTTATACACAACATGTATATGCATCAATTTGCTTATACCAGAGATGTGTAATTACACTGATTCCATAAACACTGTCTAAACCAACAACATTAAATTCTAGAATTTGATGAAGCATTTGTTCCTCTTCAGTAGGGTTATCCTGTTCCCCTGGACTGGCACATGAACTTACACTACATGTAAAGGAAAGAAGTTCACCATGTGGAACACAACAGCAACCTAATAAAATCTGCTTTACTAACTACAATGTAGACACTTGCAAAATGCAGCTATTTCAGAGAAAAGTGTAAATTATTATTGCTATTTTTGCTATTGGTACATTTTCAAGTTGGTCAGACCAATAAGATAACTCTCCTTCCACTAAGTCAGTGAGACTTTTACCACAGGAGCTTCTTCTGAAAATCCAAGCCCGTCTGGGTGGCAGACACATCAGCTGCATGCACGTATGCATCACAGAAAAGACCCTGCGTCACCTCCAAGTATGACGCGTCTGAAAGGCTGGCCACAGTGACAGTGAATTGCCTATTATCTGTTTGGCTGTGAGAAGTAAACAAATATTTTGTCTTTCTGCTCTATTTCAATCCTGCTGGGGTGGAGAAGAGCTAACCAGAGTTACCAGAGGCCAAGGCAGAAGGTCTGTCTGCAGAATTACAAGCAGCATCTGAATAAAAAGGAGATCATAAATGACCGAATAATAGCTCAGCTGGCAGAGTACACTATTTTACAAAAATCTGGCTTCCATACTAATAATTGTCTTTCAACAGAGCAATGGTGGCTTTACAAAAGATGTAGTTCCATCCAAAACAAAAGCTAGCGAGGTCATTCCTCTGTCACAGAGAGATATTGAATCATTTCAATTTAGTGTGAGTTATAATTGACTTAGAACAGAGTTGAGTGCATTTCTTTAGGTTTTTCAGATGGATAGCCAAAAGGGATTATTTATACATTTTTCAACCAACTTAAAATCCAACCGCAGCAATAGAAATATCATGGTACAAAGGTTTATGACTGCTAGGATGGTGTGTATGTGTAACAGAAGGATTTGATTCTGCGAAGTAAAAAATGCATAGCATACAAATACACCCAACAGAAAACACAGCAAAACACTTTTTGCTGCTCAATCATCTCACTTAAGAAATGAAGTCTTACCGTTAATATGTGCTACAAGATTTTTAAATGTCTCAAAAAATAGGGTAATGGAGATGAAAATACAGCAGAGCCTAACTTTTTTTGAAGTTGATTTCATTGACAGAGAAGCAACAAATCTGGGCAAAACTGATACATGTCAGGTAGTTACACATGCAGCCACTCAACTAGGCTGAGTGCTGAATGGGAACTGGCATTTTATATTCTTGTGTCGTTTTCTCTTTTTTTTTTTTTTTAAAAAGCAATTAAAAAAAGTCTCATTATCCTTAATTAAGAGCTATACAACAAAGAAACCTGGAAGCAAAAGCATAATTTGGATGTCCCTAAAGCTGGAAGTGAATCTGTCAAATTGAGAGTTACTGAAGTGGAGATAGGTCCCAGCTTTTCAGAAAAGGGCGACATCTGCTCCAGGTCTGTTAGGATCACACTGAAAAGACTTCCACCCCAGGAGTCCCATAGAAAAACCACAAGAGAGAGGAAAGGAACAAAGAAATCCAGATCTAACTGGGATGGTGATGTGGAAATATTCTGAGACAGACACGTTGGGTGAATTTGTTGTTAAATTTGCACTGTTATGCTGGAAAGTGTTAATGGCTTCTGTTAAACACAGATTACTTCAGAACTGACAGCTGTGCCCCTGCAAGGACCTTTGTTTTACTCTTTTCCTCTTATCCCTACCATGAGCCTGAAGCTCAGTGTCTGTATCTGTACTAACTCATTTAGTGCTCAGGAGCAGCTGAGTGCAAACTCAAGTACAAGCACTGGCACAGAATCATCAGTAACTTGCAATTGATTGTGTTTTTCCTGCCTTAATTTTGGGCTCTGACAGCAGTGCTCTCCCAGGTAACACCTACTCAATTCAGGGAAGGGGCAGGGAGCAGGGACTGCTCCTCGTAGGTCATATGAATGAGGTCCCTGGGCTGTTGGTGAAGGACACGTGCACATCAGTGTCGCTTGTGCCTTCACAGACAGAAAATGGACCTTGGCTTGTTCCCTTTGTTAGTAGAGACAAAGACCATGCATCTGTCTCTCTTCCTCTACAATCTCATTTTACTTTCTACAGTGAAACAGAAGGGTGCCTGGCTGGCCTCTTCTCCCCCTTTTCATTGCCCTCTTCCACCACATTGCAGGATTTGGGAAACCTGAGAAAGAAGGGAATGCCTCGCAGCTACAGCTGCAAGCCCGCAGCAGACAACCCCACAGTTGCAAGCGGTTCTCAGCAGGCAGACATACTTGAGAATTACTGGGAAGTATTGGTTAACTGCTTTGCCAGGCTTCTGGATTTATCAACACTTGTGGCCTTTTACCTACTGAATTCTAGGACACTTTTTAACAGTTTCTGCAGCAAGCAGGTATAATGTTAAAGAGTCACTGTGTTACAGTCCTGAACACAAGCAGCAGACCAGCTGCTGAATGTAGGGAACACCTTCCCTTGGTTAAAATGCACACTCACACACATGCATGCATACGCTGTTTCAGACTAACCCAGCTCAGTCTACAAACTACATTAATAAAGGTTATAATTTCTATAAACACTATACCAAATAAACCTGCTTCCATGGAACTATGGTAATTCACAGTCTGCTAAAACAAGTAGGATTCACAGTATGTTTCCATTTTTCTTTGTAAAGACTCCCATGTAGTTCCTCGCATACAAGTTTAATATTGATCATACTTTGCACAAGAAGACACATGGAAACTCCACCCACATATAAAACTGCATGCAAAAAGACAGGAAAAAAATAAATCAAAGAACAGATTCTAGCACAAGCTCTGCTCTGTGCTGAAAGAGAAACCAAACACCGATTTGTTACCTGTTATTTTATGGGACACAGTTGCAGTACAGGAAACAAAGGCAGACAACATACAAGCCAGAAGAAGAATGCTCAAGCTCTGTCCAGTTTCACCAGGATTGCAAGCAAAACCAAGTACCTCAAAGGTAAAAACAACTTTGTCTGATGTAGGTTTTTATTTTTATTCTTTTTTTTTGACCTCATGTAACTGGTTCTGCTGCCACGAATCTGATCAGTAATAAATTAGGATTAGATAGAAAGGACTAAGATACGCGGGTAATGTAAAAGCTGGAGGGCAGGAATAAGAAAAGAGAACTGATAAATAATACACAGGTCTCTTCCATGAAAAGCTGGCAGTGCTGCTGAGGAATAACTGGAAATACTATACCCAAATTCCATTGACAGAAAAAATCATCTGGGGACAAGGGTTTACAACCAGAGAGGAACCAACTGTCTGAAAAGTCTGATTGAGATTCCTTGATCTCAGGGGAAAAAGACAGTAGTAAATACTGGGATCTTGCACAAATGAGGACTAGCAGCGCTTGCAGAATAAGTCTATTTGAAATCCTCTGAAGATGCTTATTTAATACCACTAACCTTACTGTATATTTTGGACAGCTGTTTTAAAGAAACTCTCCTGGCAATGAATATATGCCTGGCTCTATAAACCAAAATGGTCAATGGAGGAGCAAAAGAAAAGCAAAATGGATGAGGAAAAGAAAAATTCTGAGGTATTTCTAGGATATGAAAAAGACTCAAATATTGACAGTGCTTTCAGCACACTTGTCAAAGAACAGTGAGATCCTCTTCAGCACAAGATACATCAGCTCACTGCTTGTCTCTTGGTTGATGGGAGAGATCTTAAGATTCAGTATCATTACAAAACAACGGACAAGCGTAGCTGTGTGCTGACCTTCCTGGAGTTACCTGATGAAAAAGCGAGCTCGACAGAAGGAGAAGGCAGAATTATATTTTCAAACTCTGACTCTATGTGTCTGCCTTCAACATGTTCATCTTCCGAATGGGCATATGGAAACACACACATACAGATAATCCTCCTGCTTTATGGCAGAACATGATTGATAAGTACCAGGAGAAGGCTGAGGACGAAGCAAGACTAATTAAACAGAAAGAAAATGTAAGAAAACTCTTTATACTACAAAGGTGAAGGGCACTTCCATCATATAGGTGAGTAGATCAATAGGGCAAGTCTGTAACAAACAAGGGGAATTTGGTGTCTTCGTTTAGGCAGCTGTTCTGTCACCTGATGATACTGCTCTACCTCAGGAACAAGGTGAAACAGGAAAAGGAAGAGAGACCCATGGGTTGAAATAAAAACAGATTTAATAAAATAGTAAGAAAAAACTAATATTAATACTAATGTTAATATAAAATACACAAAGTTTTGCTCAGCTCATGTAGGGGTTGTGGGCTGTGCACTCCCAACAATGAACGCTAAATAACAAACACTGCAAGGGCTACAGCTCCATTGAAAGCTCCATGATCACTACAAACGGAAGCAGGTCCCAGGAGCAAACCAGCAGGCAAGACCATCTGGGGTTGCAACCATTGAGGAGAAAAGGGCCATCGTCAGCACACTCCCCAGTTTATAGAGAGCATGACGTCTATGGTGTGGACTACTCCTGTTGCCCAGCTTGAGTCAGCTGCCTTAGCTTTTGCTCCCCTCAGCTTCTGCACCTGTCTAACTCAGAACTGCTAAAGAGCTTGATCACTACCGCAACCTGCATACCAGTGCTGGCCAAAAACTAAAACAAAGTATCTTATCAACTTTGTTCTCACTACATTGAGTGCTGTAATCTTCTCAAAAAATGCAGCTTTCCTGAATGGAAAATGGATTCTATGATTCTATCCCAGTGAAACCAGGACACCTGGCATGAGCGAAAAAGGAGATTTTCTCTCCATCTGGATGATGCTTCATGCTGAGTACACACTTTGACTCTACAACCCAGGGCTAAAGACCACACCATTGCTGGCAGCTGGCAACTTTTAAATCCTAACTGACTGAAGTAAAAGGTCTCAGAAAAGTACTGTGTATGCAGAGATAACATGCTTTCTTACTGCTATAAAAGTTGTGAGGAGACACAACCATGAGAGGCTTTCCAGCTCCAAAGACAGAGGTGATAACAGGAAGAAGAACACTACTCTCTTCCTGGGGGATCACCTACGTGTTTAAGAAATCATCGGTCATAAAGTGGAAGTTAAATAAAACTACTTCAAAATGGCAACATTTAATCAAAACTCAGTAAAGAAAGGGATAAAAACTGCACTCCACACACTGCCGTAAAACAAGTAATGTTTGTTCTTTCAAAAAACAGAACTTCTGTGAACTGTGCAGAGATATTTTCCATAACTTCCAGGATGGTACCATTACAAAATGTGTCTTGATATGCAGCTGATATTTTTCTGGTCCTTAATTTCATTTTATTATATCTAGCTCTATCACCTCAGTCCACATGGTCTTTAAAATCTTGCAGATGGTTCTTCCATCGATGCAGATCTGTCATGTGACTATGCTATGTAATTTTTCTTTCTTTTCATCTTTTCTTATAAATCATTCCCTCTAGTCTCTAATAATTTTTAATGCTCTGCTATGAGTTTCACCCAATTAACCTATATCTTAAGGTGCTCAAATCAGGATCTAGGTTTCCTGATATTGTCTTCCCTTATATTTTGTACATTTGTTTTAAAATTCCCTTAATAATTATGCCAATGCATGTACAGAGAGCACTATAAAAAGTACAACTAGCACTGAGGCTTTTTCAAAGCCAGAAATTTAAAACGGCACTGCTTGTTCCAAATCAGCATAGTTTTACACTGAAGAATAAAACCATTTTTGAGTGAGAAAAGACAGTTAAAGAGGAGAGAGGGAAAGATGGACAGTTGAGAGTACTTTGATTAAATATATAAATTAACACGCAATGGCTGAAATCTTACTTTTGTAAGCTTTTAAGACATCAGTATTGACTGCCATTACAAAGCATAAGTGACACAGGAATTAAGCATTAGCTATACATTTTCTAAACTACTTCTTTCCAGCTTAGCCACAGGCCTCCCATGGTTTGAATATCTTTATAAAAACAAAAATAAACACATGTTAAAACAAATAATGTCCCTGCTGCTAAGGCTGGAAGTGGGCTTGACTGTCCTCACAGTAACTTAAAACCAGTTTAAAAAAGTAGTAGAATAAAAGCTTGCATGAATAGAAAACAATGAGATCCTTAAAGGCAGATATATAATAGTCAACATTAAGGTCACCTTAATATTCAATCTAGAGATATTTCTATACCTCCTAAGCCAAAGGATAAACTCTTAAGTACTAAAATTTGCCATTATTAGAAAAGTTCATTTCACTGTTCAGCCTCTAACTTGTTATCTGTAATTAAGAAAAATCAGATTTCAAAGCAACAAGAGGAGACTGTGATAAAGCTATTTGAAGTACTCTCTGGCAGGGATAAAGCGAGCAGAGAGGTGGCTGTCATAAAATAGCCAAATGGCTTTTTCCACCTCCATCAAGGTCACTTTACTGATGATGTGCTCAATAAGACGATAAACACTTTCCTTGCATCTGACTTTGACCTTACTGCAAATTCAAATGGCCTTGTTTAACTATCCTGGCCTTTCAACATTTCCCTGAACAAAGATAATTAAGGAGATATACTGCCCCCTACTATCAAAGGAATTGAAAGACAAATAAACTTTTAAGAGCACAGCCAGGTGTCTATTGCATTAATGTACAATGTTTAAGCAGAGGGTAAAATGAAATAATGGTTAAATAATTATAAAAGGTTAACAAAGTTAACTTTGTTACATAAGGCAATTGTGTTTTATTTAAAAGAAAGAACATAAAAGACTTTCCAGACTACTTTTTACAACTCCCTGGACAACAGTCTTTTCTTTAATGCAGTTTCTGACAAAGAGGAAAAATGTTCTGCAAAAATTAACAACTCTGAAATTTCTGCAGATTTGGAACTGGTTATATTTCATATACAGGTACAATTATGTTTTCTGAAAAAGCAGGACTATGTAATTAGACCAAGAGCTGCTCTAATGAAAGCATTTCCATTCATTTTTTTTACCTTTGTGTGTGGTCAGCAACTATACTAGAGATGCAAATTAAAGTAGTTTAAAATTTAGTATGGCAGTTATGACAATTTGGAAGCTTAAGGTAATGCTTTCTCATGATTTACACAATGATGAAAAATGACCAAATAATACCATTCTATAATAGCAGTTACTTCTTTAATTTTTATTCATACATATTCTTGCATCCCAAAGCATTCTCCAGGACACCAATCCTTCTTCATACCAAGGAAAAAACCAACCAAACAACAACCCACGTCCACAGCACTTAGACTAATAACAACTGAACAGGATAAAAAGAATAAAAAAGCAGGCAAAGCAGTTGGATGGTCTTTTTTGTAGTTGCATGCAAGAGATCTTATTTTAGATTACTCTCTTTTTTTCTAAATCTTTTTTATTAAATCTTTTTCTAAACCTGTTTTTTTAAGCATCTTAGAAATGCTGTTGTATAGGCCTCAATCCTCTGCAAAAGCCAGAACAGCAAGTTGTATCAGAAAGATAAAAGCACATTAACTCACTGTTGATGTGATACTGGACATGTGAGCTTACTGCTACTGCAAAAATTGCTGTTCCTTTGCCACAGAATATACAGTACGCCGAAAACCTGTTGCACATATTTAATCAAAGTTTTACTGTAACACAGATCTTCAGAAATGACAACAGTATCAAACCCTGCCATTTTGTCAGGCCACCATTACTTTGAGTTGCAGATGTAGTTTGTCCAAGTTTCAGGGAGTTCAGGTATCTGGCTAAATCCTTTGGTGTGACGCTTCTTAATCCAGATTCAGCATCTGAATTCACCAGAATTTAAACCTCCTGTAAAGATAACTTCTACTATGCAATACAAAAATCAGTGTTTCTACCATCACTAATTACCACATTTTGCTATGCAAAATCCTTTTCGCTGTATGTAACAAGTCCTAAACAAGCCTGCCACTCTTGACCTAGGTCTCAAAACTGTAACCCTGTATTTTGTTTCCCACGTAGATCCCACTGGAATGATATCTCTAAATATGAGAACTCTGCCAGTTTCTTACATTTAAAGGACTTGCTTCATAAAACTTCTACTTGATAGCAGTTTACACAAAACAATTATTTCCATTTCAAATTTGGATAAATGGTTGCCCTAGCCAGCCTCAAAAGAAGTCTACACACCTTCTTGTTAGCCCCAGGGAATTTTGAAGTTTTCCCGCATAATTGGACTTTCAATTCTTTCAATCTTAGGCAAAGAAAGCAAATTATTATTTTCCAGTCATTCAAAAGATTTCAGCCACCTACCTACTCTGTTCAGAGTTTAACAAGAGTGAAACATCCTGAAGGAACACAAGTGTCATTTTTTCCAGTTGTCCTTAATGTTTAAAAAGTTTAACTTACTGAAGCACTTTATTACTACAGTTACTTTATTTTATCCCGATTGTTTAGTTTGTATAAAAATCTGCAAGCATTCAAACCTAAAAGATGTACACATCTTCAAACCATTAGTGAGTTCACCAGCTCAGCACATCTCTCAGCACACGAGTGAAGATACTGAAGCCCTCTTGCTAATCTGAAATGCGTAAATCTGTAACTACCTCTTGAGAAAGTCTTTCAAAGCCACACAGAGTGAAGCCTAGAGTCGTATTTAGAATGAAATAACCAGCAATAAGATCTCTGTAGATGTGCAGAAAAGACAGGAAAGCTGTCTTTTCTCAAGTGGAAAACTGTACAAGTGCAGTATTCTTTTCAGATATCACTGTTCAAATGGCTACACTGCACAAAGCATACACATTGTGATACTTTATTTTTCCTTTAGTTCAACAAGTGAACTGGGATGCAAAACAAGTTACAGAAAAGTTGTAAAGTCTGATCTCATAATTGTTTATCAGACCATTTCAGTAATTTTATAAACCATGTTAAATTATCATAGATGCACATTAGAAATTCAAGAATACAGCTCAAAACAAATTCTTGAAGTCGGATCAATCTGCGTCATACACTGACGGGTACTTAGCAGCATACCATTCTTATTGCGGACCTTTAAAATGAGCACATACCCGACATGACATTTTACATTTTTTTATAGCATCAATTATCAACTTTTTAGACAGTTACCACATTAACTGCTTTTCTTCAAAAGGGGAATGGGGTGGGGAGGGGGGGAGAGGGAAGTAACCCATACTGCATGGAGTGTATTACTTCTGTTACTTCACATGTTCTCTGCAACAAAGGTTAGAAAGTAAAAATTACAAGTAAGCCAAAAACACCTAAACATTAAATGTTTTTGTAAAGGTTCTGCTGCTGTAGGCTTCTTGCTAAACTGTAACATAGCCTTTTTATGACTCCTTGGGAAAAAAGAAGTTATACTGTGACATATCTGAGGCTATTCTGCACATAGAGTTGCAAAGAGATTCAGCAAAGAATTATGTAACATCTCACGTGTAGTTACTGAGCTGCTTGGCAGTTTTGAGCTCCAGTCTGAGGGATGAAAATCATGGTAAGCTAGATTTTCTGTCCTGGTTTGAACACTTCCCCCTTCCCAGGTTTTACTCAAATACTTCCACCTGAACTTACTGAGGATATATTGAAAGATTTAGCTTTTGAAAGAGGAGAAAGTGAACTACATTGGCTATGTGCACACCACCTAGAAGTTCTGGGAAATAAACTGGGCCTATTTAGAACCATTAGGCAAATGTACCAATTCTTATCTTAATGAGAGCTTGTATGTAACATCAGGCAATCAGATCCTTGTGTCTATTAAACAATTAATACACTTTCTAACAGATAAGAGACTCTTGCCACCTTCAGTAACTTTTCCACACATTTTTAGTGAATTTCTTCTGTGGATTAGAAAGCTCAGGAGAGAAGGTTCTTCCCTCCCTCTCCTTCCATTGTTCTCTACCTTCAAAGCTGATAACAAACAGATCGAGAGCAGCTCAGTCTTTGTCTGAGGGTCTAGTAGTTCACATCCTAAGTTTCTCTCCCCATCACTAAAATATTGGAAGGCAAGGTTTCTGAAAGCTTCCTACAGTAACGGCCAGAAAACAGGCACAAAGTTAACAAAGGGGACCTATCACTGCAAAGTGTCAGGTTTGTTTACTGGAGCAGATCAGTATTCCTCCAAATCTTTAAAGTTCAGGTTTTTTTGTTTAATAAACTGTTAAAAAATGGCAACTGGGTGAAGTAAGGCAAACATAAGCTAAGATGGTTTAAAAGAAAACAAAACACTCTACAGACAGATGGGTAGTTCAAATTCAGATCCACGTGAATTAATGGGAAAACTAAAACGTACTGGGCACAGAAGCTGCAACAGTATGCTCATGCACTGGAATACAGACATTATGATTTTAAGTAAATTTAATTGCTGACGTACCTTTCTCAGGTTTTTTTTTTTCCCCCAGTCCTTTCTTAAAGTCTACTTTACCAATTAACAAACAGAGGTCTCCGGATGGCTCACTGTAACATTTAAAGCTGGGGAACAAAAGGTTTATTTTAAAAATGAAAACCTTGGCTTGTACAACTCCAGACGTGAATCTGCTTTCAATTACTGAAAGTATTTCCACTTCAGTGAAAAAGGATCAAATCTTCAACTACACCATCTTTAGGCAATGAAATTGATTATATTAAGCTTTAAGAATACAGAATGACTTTGTGACACAGCTGTATATTCTATACGTATCATTTATTAGGTATTCAAAAAAGAAGGAGCTAGCACTTTAAATGAGAAGCAGACAGAAATGTGGCTGCTCACGGCAGCACTGCACTTCCATGCTACAGCTCTGCTTTAGGGGTTTTATTCGGGTGCCCACACAAACGTCAAAGATTACACTAAGCTTTCAATGAACGATTTTACAATCCTTTAGAAATGAACCTAGGCTGATTTCCCCCCCCATACTTTTCTTTGCATAATTTGCACTGTCGGAAAGTTACATTTTTCTTTCTCGACTTTTGAGCCAACACAATCTCTTCCCACGTTCCCCCTATAGTAGAGCAGGTACCGGCGCCTCTAGGAAGCAGAATAACTACAAGTGCTTTCTACTCTTCCTATTACACAAGCGTAACAGAGTTCGGCGAGGGAGCTCAGATGCTTAACACTCCGCAGAGCCAGAGGCAATACCTCAAATGCAAATTATGCAAAAACTTCTCATTTCTTACATCTCCGATTTCGCAGATCTCTCCTACCGCATCCCAGCCGAGCACCGGGTCGGGCTCTGCTAAGCAGCAAGGCACGAAGCAGGAGAAAAAGCGGTTACCTCTCGGCTTCGCAACCCTACACACGCCAGCCACACAGTCCCCA
>NW_010178312.1:0-14871 GCF_000695765.1 Mesitornis unicolor | reverse complement strand
TATTTTGAAGAAATTGTCCCTAGACTTCATGTTGGAATCCAGGAAAAGATAGCATGCTATTGTCTTTTAAGTCTGCTGATTTCTGATGTCATATTATGGGAAGTTTGGTACTGTAATGGGAGACACAGAATGAATGTCACTAATTCTCAAAATTCTATTTGCAGACTCTGTAAGTAACTAAGTATCAGTATTATATCTGAGTAATTCTCTCAGATGCTTACATTTTGTAAATGTGCTTCAAATTCATTGTTACAAATCTAATTATTTTAGAATTAATTTTGTTTAATTTACTTTTTATAGTTAATAAACTCATTAAGTGCTCGTTATTTAAAAATCAGACACTAAAAAGAAACTCATTATATGATCAGTTAGGAGCTTATTGACTTCAGTCCAAAGCCCACTGTAATCCTTGTAATTTAGAGAAAGACCAACACAAAAGGTTATTGTATGAGTGAAATCCTGACCCTTTTAAGTCACCGGTAAACCCTATTTTGGCCTTCATAGGGTAGCATCCATATGTATTTAGAAATCTTTATAACGTACACATCAAGAATAATATTTTCATGTTTAATAGTTTCCATGTCTTTCCAGTTTTCTTCTGTAGGAAATCTCTCAGATATTATGTAATTGTATTCATGATAATATTGCCTCCAGACATCTTATGTTGGCTGAGATTTTAGAAATCTGCTTTCAGTTATTAGAATTTGAAAACCACACCAGAGAAAGAAGCATGATTTGTCCAATATTCACCTTGTCATTTATAGTTTTGATTATGCTGACAATATGTCTGTAAGATTCACAAGTGAAACACAAGACATCCAGGTCAGAAGTTTAATTGAGCAAATTTTGAAGCCCACAGGTCCTTCCCTCCAAACAGCAATGGTCTAAGGCCCCAGAAGCACGAAGTTTATTTCTGTCACTAATGTAGCCAGATCATGGATCATCTGGTCTTTTTTTTTTTTTTTTTTTGGGGGGGGGGGGAGGAGTAGTTGGGGGCTGAATTTGCACATCTATCAAGGCTGTTTGTAGCTATAGTCATGATGGAAATGATGGAGAGCAGGGCTAGGAGTTCAGGGCTAGGAGTAAAACTTAGAGATGCTGATGTCAGACACAGATGTCTCTTAGTGAAAACAATACAGTCATTCAGTAGGTTAATAAAATTTTGTCTTACCTTGTTGTAGTGGAATTCCAGTGGTGGAACCAGCAGAGATATGTATAAGTGTAGGTATTTAGGGGGAAATTTTGATCCAGTTGAAGGTGGTAGTGAACCACTCAAAAATTACTGAGGTACTCGGTCTTATTGTTGCCTATTTCTTTCGTTTGTGATTTTTTCTGGGACAAAGTCTAAAATTTTAAATCTTAGTCAACTTGTTAAACATAGTTCACATTTTTTTGTCAGTCTCTTTCATCAGAATGGAGATAGCCTACAATCTGGTCTTCTGCTAATAAAGGGTACTTCTCTAGTAAAGTATAGTCAAAAGACTATATAAAATGAAATTAAGCATAGTAAGCATCTGAATTAAAGAAATGGCACTGATGTTTAGTGGGGTAGATAAATGGAGATATGAAGTTAGAGGAATAAAATAACAGTGCAAATATGCAGCATTCCACCATCTATTCTGTGTTTCTGAGTTGGAAATTAGAAACTTTACTGAGTTCACCAACGTACAAGAGGAAACACAGAAGAGTTCTGCTTGCAAAATCATGAAAGTGTAACTAATAGGAGTAGTGGCTTCCAGTTCCTTGTGAGAAAACATTACTTGAATCATGAAAATCAATTAAATTTCCACTTCTTTAGATCTATTTCTTTGTTCTTTTACAAATGTCTCTATCCCTAGTTCTATGATAAACATATTGATGAATGGAATAGGGGTTTTTAAAATACAAATTTTTAAAAACAATCATTTGTGGAACTTTCCAAATTATAAAATGACCCATAGAGTTCTAGAGCAGCAATTACTTTAAGATCTTCAGAAAACACGACCAAATGAACATTATGAATTTCAATGTCTACATTCACATCTTTCATGTACAATAAACCCAAACTGAAGGGAATAAAACTGACAGTCTGTTGTTTCTTCTATATGACTCATTCACTTCTCCTTTTCCACTTCAAGCAAAAGTTATGCAAAATATATCTTGAATCATGTCCTGCAGGAAGAATGAAGAACTCTCACTCTTTTCCTCAGAGTGAGAAATCCTTGGTAGTTTCCCAACATGGATTGATGCTCATTGAAATTCCGTCAGAATTGTGACAAAAAGATCATTGGAAATCTCAGAATTTACCCAGCCCCTCAAATTGTCTTACCCTTTTCCTTTACTTCCATAAGAGAAAACCATTTATTAAAGAGTATTTGACAATATGAGAGCTGTCCAAGCTTCCTACAGATTTTCACTGAAGTTTATTCCTCTCCCCACCAAGCCTTTCTAAAAAAAACTTTGTTCTGATATTGTTGATCTCTCTTAACACCTATGCATTTGAGTTCTTTACTTCTCATCACTAATCTCACCAGTATTTTTCCCTCCTGCACTGACACCTTCCAACATATCAGAATGAGGCCTAGTTTTTTTTGTACTTGTTCAATTACCTTAAAACACAGATATATCTTATATACGTGTCAGTAAAGCATGCACAGTTTGAGTTTCTTGCTTTTTATTTGAAAACAGATGTAGTTTTGGATTAAAAAGGATTTCGTCAACTTTTGCTAAAAGCATTTTAAGTCAATGGAAAGAGTCCAGAATTACTTTTTCTTTGAATCAGGTCATAAATTGCATTGCCCATAGATCTCTGACCATTATAGCCTACTGTCTGTCAACTTTTCAGACTCTAAGGAATTTATTTTTCACTGTTCTTAGTAATTTTAATTCCAATCAATATCAAGTTATACAACATACTTGTAAGCTTTTCCTGAAGAGATGCAAAGAAGTAACAAGTATTCAAGACAGTTGACACTATCTCTGAAAGCCATATTGATTATTAAGAGAGGCAAATACAGATATATTAAAATTATAATTAAAAAAACCTTCTTGAACTGAAATATAATGTTTCATACAGACACTTAATATAAGCAGAAATTACTTTTTCTTCATGGAAAATTAAGTTTTTTCTTCCTATTAGCATTTCAACTGAAAGCATTTTCACTCATTTCCTTCTTAATGGAAGTATATAAATAGCAGTAGCCTTTAAGTACTGGAGGTTTTTTAAGTTAAAAAATCCTTTTACATTAAGAACCTTAATAGAGTCTCTAGATAGGAAAAGTACAAATAGTAAACCAATCAAATTACTTGTTTCAATTCAGTAAATATATATTGATTTTTAAACTTTTTCATATTTACACCCAGAACTGTCCTTAGCACTTTTTACTGATGGTCACTTTAAATAGAAAGCTCACACTTACAGTGAAACAGATTCAGATACCTTCTTTAGGCTAACAGTGCCATATATCCTGAAATTGTGTGGCTCTACCAAAAAATTCCTTCATACAGGGATTTTGATATTTTAAATGTATGTTTTAAAAATAATATTTAGTATTACAAGAAAACTAAACTACTAACTACTAGGAAGATATTAATAGAGGCTAAGTGGCATATGTAGATAACTAATCAGAGTATAACTAAAGCAGTTCTTTTAGGCAAAAATCAGGCTTAGTTCACACTTGAGTGGAATCATTCTGCAGGCTACAGGATTGGTAATGCATTGTAGGTCATTATGGGGACACAAATTAGTGGATCTGCTTAAATCCTGCTGATTTCAGTTGGATTTCACCAACAACAGATGAACAGCTTTCAGAATGTGTAGTCAAACACATATGTGAACGATGTTTACCAATTTCTCTCTCTCTTTTATTTTCCCAAATAATCAGGTTTTTGCACTTAAATAACTTCTCAATATACTCAATTATTGTGACGCTAAATATACTTAAGATAGCCATATAATTTGAAATACAGTGGTATTTGAAGGTGTCATCTTATAGTACGACACCTTTAGTTGGTTCTTAAATTTGTTTCTTCTAAGACAGAAGGGAAACTGCTCTTCTATCTACTGCCAATGATTTAATTTTTAATTCATTATGATGTGAGCATTTAAAATAGACAAAAACAAGTAGTCTCTTACACAAATTTTAGTTTAATGAGAATTCTTTAATGCTGTGGTTGTGTTTTTAACCATGAAGTCAAAAGTTATTGCAGTAGTTGCTATGAACTTACCATGAAAATCTTCTTGTGTATCATGGCATTCAAAGTCAAAAAAACTCAAGCCATAATCTTCAAATGGTGAAAGAATTGTTTCTTATATTTTAGTCTAAACCAATAGATGAATTTATACAGATTCACAGAATGATGATATTTTATGAAAATATAAATAGAGATTAGGTGAGAGGAATTTTTGGGGAGGAACATTGGAAAAAATGGGATATCTTGAACTTATGAATTGGTTTAGCTCCCCTTGCCTTTTTTTTTTTTTTTTTTTAAATCTAAGGCAAAGTCATCTAGAGACTGAAAAAGTTTAGAGGGGTTTGTGGTTTTTTTTTCCTCTTATGATATATGTAGAAATAAACTTCGACCTGTAAGTAACAAAACCAAGTAAAAAATTATTGATATTACAAATGTATGTTTATGCTTCCTTGAACTAAGTTATACATAGTATGTTTTCATTCAGTAATGGACTGTGTTAATACTATGCAGAAAGCCAAGACAGAAATAAAATTAAAATGCTCTCTGTATTAAAAGAGCCTCTAAAACAGTCTTAATGGTGACTATGGTTAATTTTTAAACACTTCTACATCTTTCTTTAGAAGAATTAATGTAAATACAGGTGCTCCTCCCAGGCATCAGGGAAACAGAGTGAAAGACCTACTCATCCTGGCTTAATCCCAGTCTAGATGACTTAGAGGATCAACATTATATTTAGACAGAATTGCTAATGAAAAGCTCATACTAAGCTATGTCTTTAAAATGAATAAATTATAAAGATGATCAGAGGGCTGGAGAAACTTCCCTATAAGGACTGGCTGAGAGAGTTGGGGCTGTTCAGGATGTAGAAGAGAAGGCTCCGGGGGGACCCTTATTGCAGCCTTTCAGTTCCTGAAGGAGTCCTACAGGGGAGGGACTTTTTACAAAGGCAGGTAGTGATATAGGATGAGGGGGGGTGGTTTTAAACTGGAAGAAGGTAGATTTAGACTAGATATTACGAAGAAATTCTTTACTACGAGGGTGGTGAGACACTGGAACAGGTTGCCCAGGGAAGTTGTGGATGCTCCCTCCCTGGAAGCATTCAAGGACAGATTGGACAGGGCATTGGACAACCCAGTCTAGCAGGAGGTTTGGACTAGATGATCTTTAAGGTCCTTTCCAACCTGAACCATTCTACGATTCTATGATTTTTATTAGGAACTACTCATTACCATCAGACTTTTTAATCTAAATAACTCAAGCAGAAGAGCAAGTCAGACTTTGCAGTTGAGTAAATGCAGCAGTTTGGTCAGAACTTCAATCTTTATTCTGGATTTTTTTTGGGGTTTTTTTGCCATCCTGCTTCATTTCTGTACATTATCAAATATAGTTAGCATAATTGTCCTGGAATTATCTTGTCTAATTTACTCTGTCTTTTCTATGTTTTTCAAAACTTGTCTTCTCAACTCTGTATCTTCAATCACAATTCAGAAATATATTTTCTTTGCTTTATTTTTTTTTTTTAGTAATCATCCTATTATCTTTTTTATGGACGAGAGAGAAGAAGGAGAAGGAAGAACTTCTGTCCTTTCAATATTTTAGTCTAAAATAGCTCTAATAAAAATAAAGGGTTATATTTGAAATAAATATTCCCTTTCTTGTATTATAGAATCATAGAACAAATTCTTTCAGAAAAACTTTAACAATTCAAAGATTCCAAAGGATTTACATTCAACAGTCACCAAAACATAAAAAAAGCTGAGCTCCTTGCTGGGATCTTATGACCCTACCTAATAGCTATTATCCTTTTTCAAATAGCAGGGAATGGAAAAGTAGAAGGAAGGTTTTGCTTTAGCTTGTGCCTCCTCTCAGCTTTCCAATTGGCAAAGCTCTTCATTGTCCTTGAGAAACTTCTGGACTACATCCAAGTTGCTATTTATATAAGAAGAGACTAACATCTATAATTACTGGTACAATTACTGAATGAAATTGGAGGTTTCCTGGATAGCTTACTACAAGGTGGTAGAGGAGTGGATATTGTTCTTTTCCCTGACACCTTTTGCAGCAGATATTACAATAGAATAAAGATCTCAGGAACAGATTTTTGTCTTCTTTATTCTTTATTCTTTGCATACCCCCTATCCTTCTCAACAAGAAATAATGTGGTGAGAGTTAATATGTATACTGCTTCAGGTTCAAGGAACCAGTCCTTGGCAAAGAGATCAGGTAACAATGACTACTTGAATTCATCCACAAAACTTTCAACTCCTTCATGAGAAGAATGACTGCATCCATATGATACGACACTTAGCTTTGGATCTCTACTAGACTTTGTATAGAGTCCCTGTAGCTGTATAATATGATACGGTTTTGTGTACTTTCCTCACATCATTGTTAAGCATAATGGAGTAATTTTGTGGCAACCCACTGGAGTGTGTGTTTTTATTTAACTTTTTAACATGAACCTGAAGATACCCACTACTTGCATCTTGCTGTGACGTGAGACCATGCGAGAGAGTGATTTATGGAAAAATGTGTACATTTGAGAAAGTTTGAATTACTGTTGTCTTAGCAATACTGTCTTTTGGAGGTGATCCCTGGTGCAACGTTTCCACTGGATGAAGCATACACATTGTTTTGGAGAAAGGTAGTTGAAGCACCAATCTGGAGAGCAAGTTAACAATTAAGTAACAGGAATTATGAGAGTGTAGTGTACTTTTTACTTTTACTCTCTTCTGTTTAGTAGGTTAGCTTGAGAAACTCATTATGCTCTGTATTTGTCTGAATCTCCATACTAGTCATAGCAGTACTGGTACAAAAGTATCAGGACATTACAATGTTTGGTGTTAATGTGATACTTTTAGAGGTATCATAATTGCAATATCAATACTGATGCTGGCTGTGAAAAATACAGTCACCGATATAAATAGTTCAGACCTAATGCTGATTGATATGAATTAGTACAGATGCAAAGACTGGCAAGAACTTAGCTGCCAAACAGAGCAGATGATTATGTTCTCCATTCTCCCTTTTTGTCAGTGGGAATATATTCAGGTTTTCCTAGTCCATCTGAGAATTACACTAAATGTAATTTAGTGGAATACTGAGATCTCTGCCTATCTCTTAAATGTTTGAAATTGGCCAATGCATGGAAAAGATTTTAGATCGATCCTGACAGAAAGAAAAAGAGACTTCATAAGATGATCTTAGGCTTAAAATATTAATTTTGACCATTCACAATGAAGGCACTGAAGATATTTAGTTTATCTAGTTTAAAATGAGATTAATTTTGTCTATCTCTTACTAAAGTATATAATGTATATACAAATCTTCAGTTCAGCCTTCTCTCTAAATTTTTATACCTGAGTCATTTCTAAGTCCTGCTGATTCTTTCTGTCCAACAGACTCACTCTGTAGACTTGTATAATTTGATATATTGCGCCATATTCTCATGTTTGCTACATGTTTTAAAATGTTGTTTAATCTTTTCCTTCTGTTGTACTTGGACTGCTTTGATGTAAGCTGGGTTCCTAATGACATCTTCAGATCCTTTCTGGCTATAGGATGTTGCTTACATAGGAGGAAAAAAAAATATTTTCAGCTATAAACTCAATTTTAAATTTGAAAAAGTATTTTCTTTGAAGAAAAAAGAAGTAACAATTGAGGAAATTAATTCCTTATGAAAAATTATTGTTATATTCACTCACATTTCCCCCATATATTCTGACTTAACTTGCACTACCACTCATTTTTTTCTATAATCTTTCTCTTTGAATTTAAATACTTTGTGATAGAGAACATGTCCTTGCATATGCATTTGTGTGTGCCTGTTTAAACAGAATATAAGTAATTTATGGAATCACATTTTTATATGATCTTCAAGGAAAGCATGGGGATTTTTTAAATAGTTTTACTGCTTGCTACAAGGAACAAGGAAGGAAGGAAGGAAGGAAGGAAGGAAGGAAGGAAGGAAGGAAGGAAGGAAGGAAAAAAACTTTTATTTTCTCTTGTAGGACTCTATTTTATGGCATTTAAGTGCATTTGGGATTATATTTTGACATGCCTAAGTGCTTTATTATACAGAAACTTTTAAAAAGGAAATCATGATTCCATTTTTAACTTTCAGTCTAACAATATTTACAAAGCACTTTCCAAAAATTGTAGAAGGTTTGAGAAGTCAGTGCTGAATAAGCAATAATTTCATTCCCTAGATTCAGTTTTGAGAGGCCAAGTATGTTCATGAACAGATATATATAATGAAGATCATTAATTACAGATTTGAGACTGATTGGATTCTAGAACGGTGACATTATCCCTGATCCACAAACACTGACAGTTATAATGATCATTATGTCAGGACCTCTCTTCTCCCTCAGCTTACAGGAATAAAACAAATGCTTCACAGATCTTTTTGATTGGTTTATTGGTTTGTTTGTTGGTTGATTTCCCTTGTCCTCCTTCTCCCCTATCCCACTCTTTTTTTATTTAATATTTTCTCCTCTTCATACTACCATCTTTATTCTCACTTTTTTTTATATCATGGCTCATTTCTACCCTCTTTCTTCCCCAGCCCTAGTTTCTTGTTCTGCAATGTGTGCAATATGAGTATTTTCACTTAATATCCCCACAGGGAACAGAAGTACTAAGAAAGGAAAGAACAATCAAAGGGAAAAACAAAACAAAACAAAACAAAGAAAAAAAAACACAACACAAAAAAAAACCAAACCAAAACAAAAAAGATGCACTTGTATTAATGAAAATAGTAATCAGGCAGGCAGAGCTGAAGTTGCTTTCTTTGATACTGATCTTCTGTATTTCTTCTTCATTTTCTGAGCATTTAACCTAGCTTTCCTTAGGCAACTGTTTCCCCAGACACAACCGGAATCACCTCTGCAACATCTTTTGATTGTTTTTTTCGCTGAAGAGATTAGCATCTTTGGTCTCTGAAAAGGAATTGCTTTCAATTTCAACACTGAACTCCTTGTGGTAATTTATGCTACACAGTTCAGTTGTTTTTCTTTTAAGGTCAAGCTATCTGCATTAAACTACAGTTGACTCAGCTTGGGTGTGAGAATATGTAACAGTACAAGGAATGGAAAAGGATTTACCTGAGGAGATACATGTTCTTCCGCTGCTAAATGACAGCAAGCTGCTTCTTTTTCTTACCACTGCTCCTGAAATTAATCCATGAAGTTAAGGAGCTGGAAAGAGGCTGTGGCATTTGCAGTGGACTTGCTAGTCTTGTGAGAAGGAGATGGAAGGTATGTGGTTCTAGGCACCCTGAGTTCCCCTGGAAAATCTCTGTATGCCTACTTATATTATTATCCTATTCTTAAATCAGTCTTCTACCTATGCATATAACATGAGTGCTAGCCATGTTATGCAATGGGCTTTTTTATAGAATTCATAGACTAGATCCATATTAGATAGCGGGAATGTCAGGAACAGCCTAAGAAAAGAACATGGAGTTCTGTATGGGTAGATCTAGTCAGCTTCTCATCTAGGATATGTAGTCATATTCAAACCTGTTAACCCTGTTAATCCTGTTAAACCATGGGTCAGCAGACATGGGTCATATTGCAGGTACATCAAATGACATATCTGCTAATGGCAAGATGTGAAATCTCTAATACTAAAATCACACATCACTGGTTTCCACTCACAAGTAAATCTATGGACTCGAACAGAAAACTGAAAAGATGTGGTTAATTTGTGGGGAGGTAAAATTTGTTAGAAAATCAATACATTTGTTCTGCGGTGGCCAGCAAACCAACCTAACTCATCTCATATAAAAATCCTCCAATTGCCCTACTCCAGAATATCTTATGCTTGGCAGACTGAATTTTTATGTTTCAGTTTATAGCCCTTATCGTGTGGCTATAGTGTAAAGAGTGCCATTTGCACCTGGTACACAGTAGTCATCACAATGCAAATTAGTGTGATAGTATATAGTTTTTTAGTCATTGATGTATATTGATAACATATTTTATTCATTTAAATATGATTCAAATATTTTTTCTAATTTCTATCTGCCTATGTATTGGTGAAATAATTAATCTTTTTTTTTTCCTCATTCTTGAAATTTCTTTCTGTATTTTTCTCCTGTAGTACATTTTTAAGCCCAAGTTATCTTTTTCTCTCAGCTTTCTCCATATTATTCTTTAAAAAAAAAATTGTCTGTCTTTCTTCCACTCTCTTATCTGAATCAGGTATAGCATAGAATGGTTTTGATATGAAGCTAGAAAATAGACATCTGGTATATTTGTTACTCTCTGATGTGATTCCTCATAGGATGGTAGTGTTCTATGACAGAAGGAGAATTTTAAAATAAAAGTGGGAAGTAGCAAAGAAGGAACATGAGGAGACGAAGAGGGGTGGAAAGAAAAGAGAACTACTGCAAAGACAGTATTTTCTTATTTTATTTGTCTGATTTATCATTATCCTATTAGTACATGGAATGTTTATAAAATGAGTATATCAGATGTTCTGTTTTATAACCATTGGACAACTAGCTAATGCCAGAAACTGGAGAATCTCCATATCAGATTCACTGTTTGCTGGCATGTGGTCATTTGGCGTATCAGTAATTGCATATCATTTTGATTTTAAGGAGTGGGGATTATATGGACTTCTGATGTTCACACATAAGGCGATAGAGAAAAAATATAACAGGTTTAGATTTGTTTAAGATTTAAATTTATTTTTTAAATTTTGATGTTAATATGTAATCTCAATTTTTGCTTAAATTTGGTCAAGCAGTAGCAGTCATTCTGTGATTCACATAAAAAAATATCCTTGTTCTCTGTACAATTTTAAGGATAGGATATACATCCAAAGCACAACTTATTGGCTGACTTCATACTATGACACAGGACTGATCTGTGATATAATCCACATTCTTGGTTACTTGAGACCATATTCTGATTCTATGAAAGATGAAGACTTCCATTGACATAATTTCTAGTCACTACCTACCTTCCAAAGGAAGCCAAGGTGTATCAACAGAGAAAAAGTGGTAGTGAAGCAATTAAATACTCTGAGGATGACTGAAGGATGAGAAGTGAGCTCCATGGACCACATGGCCACCTTCCTTTGAGGGTAGGACATACCCAGAACGCTCCTCTTGGAACCCAGCTTTTATGGCACACTATCCAGAGATTTTTACCCACAGTGTAAACTCATTCATTATGGAAAAAGGTGACAGAATTTTTTGTCTGGGTTTTTTTAAAACACTTGCACTCTTAAAATGCTCTATACACTATATGTTTTATTAAAAATATTCAGGAGAAAAAAAACTGTTCAGTCAATTTGTATGGAAATATTTTAATAAGTTGTATGTCTTGGTTTATCGATTTTTTCATCTGAGTTAAATTAATTTTGTGGCTTTTTATTTTTGTCTCTGCATATACACATGAGCATGTCTTTAGATGTTTAAAAAGTATGTGTCAAAATGTAAGTCAGCAAAGAGTCAGGAGAATAATTCAGTTACTGTTATGGTTTAAGGGTTACCAGCCTGAAAGGGAAGGACAGGTGGTGTCTGTAGGACCCTGGGGGGTCAGGAATCAGTACTGTTCCCTCCCCTTTCCGACCGAGGAGGCCTGAGGTTTTCGCGGGCTTTCCCTGGTTTCCTGGGCTCCTTCCTGTGGCGTCTTGGGCCGGCTGGGGCTACGTCCACGTTCTCGGCAGCATCCACCACTACCTGCTTCCTGGCACCACTGCAGTCCCTGGTGACGAGTCACAGCAGTCGCAGCGGCCACGAGGCACTGCTTGGACACTTCCACTCGGGACTACTGGGATCGGGTTTTGTATATAGTTAAATATCCTTTGTCCCTTATTAATTCCCTTTTCCTTTCCCCTGTTGTTTTTCATTAAACTTGTTACAGTCTTAACTTCCAACCTTGTGCGAAGCATCTTTTTCTCTATTCCCTTTGTTTTGTTGTTTTTTGTTTTGTTTTAATCCTCCCCTGGAAGGGTAGGGGACAATAGAGAGAAAATCCTGCTCTCTAAGCCTTAAAGGGAGACAGTTACCTAAATGAATAGGTGTCAAATGCCATTTCAGACACCCTGGGGCATCTGAATTTCATGTGAGGAAACAGAATCAAGTTCTTCTGTTCATAGGATAGCAGGATAAAAAAAAAGAAGAAGCAGATTCTCATTTACATTGACATCTACAATGTCTCTTTACTACCAGCTGAATTAAATTGAAAGAGAAGTGAACCAAATACAATACTGAAGATAAAAATACCAATGGAAAAATGAGTTTTCATGGAAAGTGAGAGTGAAAGCTAGGAAACTCATTGGGGAGATAGTCTACAAATTAATTCAAATGTAGTCAAATTGAAAAGAGCAGCATACACATTTTGAAATGTTATATTACTATCAAAGTACACTTTCCTATTCCTTACGGACAGCCCAAGATATCTCTGCTACTGCCTTCGGATATGACAGTAAATGGAAAGAAGGAAAAAGGAAGTAATTACCTTTGATTTTTACTGTTTGCAGGATTAATGTAATCCTTCATACCGACTGATTTATTAGTAATAATTCTGGTTGAAATTAGAAAAAAAAATCACAAAAATTCTTAGTATAGGAGTGCTAAAAAAGTATACATTTATTACAGTGCAAACATTTGGATAAGCTCAAACATTTTGTCTGACTAAAATAGTATGTAAAAAGATGTATGTGATAAATAATATGATAAATATTATCTATCTATAAATATGATCTATTTAGATCAATAGTATGTAAAAAATAACAAAACATGTAAATGAAATTTTCAGTTACAAAATGCAGTGTGAGAAATTGAATTTTTCTATGATTTTAGGATCTATATTGATTTAGTACAGAGAATGAATGATGTTGAAGTGACAGCTTCAGTGAAGTTATAGCTTGCCTATCAAAATTTTAAAAATGTCAAAATAAGAATATAACATAACAGAAAAGAAGTCCGTTTAACCTAATAGTTTTGGTTTGGTTTTTTTTCCAGTGCCCATTGAAGATTTTTTTTTTAAAATAATACACATAGCAGGTAGTCTACAAGTAATATTTCTCCTGATATTCCATCCCAGCCTCCAGCAGTCTGAGCATCTCAGATTTCCCCAGCTTGAGGATCCATGTTTTAACTTCCTTTGCTTGAAAGTATTGAAATTAACTTGGCCCTACAGTAATGACTAATGCACTAAAGATTCAAGAACTATAAAGAAGTAAAAATTCCTTTGAATTTGGGTTTTGAGAATTAGGAGTAACTGATACAGAAGAAGAGTGTGAAAAAATATATTAGTGTATGTTTATATCTGTCCTTACAAAGAGTTTTTTTAATTTGTATCCTTAGACTGTCACACTGTTACTGACAAATAGGTCACTTTTATTTGACAGTCTTTTAAAGATCTTGGAGACCTGAAATCAAGAGCACACTTCTTATGAGTACACAAGAATTACCTAATATACACTTTATTAAATTAAGCATTAATGTGATTAATATGTCCCAAGTGCAATTATCAGCAAATATCAGCTGACTGGACTGAGACATTGCTATTTAGTCTGAATTCAGTTATCTCACTTCTGAATTCTTTCTTTCTAATTTCTTGTCTTCTGTGGTACCCTTACGCTGCCTTGCTTACAGTATAAAATAATAGGAGTGCTTAAGGCTCATTAACTTCTTGAAGTAATACAGGGCCCTATGTCACAATGGCTATTATAATATTACTACTGTGTTACGGAGAGTAATTATTTCTCTGTTAAAATATGTTTAGAGAAGCACAAGGTTTTACAGTGTCGCCTAAAGAGGGATGGAAAGAAAATTTTTAGAAGTTGAGTAGTAAAAGCTTCTTTCATGACCTCTACCCAACAGATAAAGTTGTCACAACAAACAAGATTATTTTTCAATACAGTCAGAAAGAAGGTAACTGTCACTGCAAATTTGGCTAACCTTTTTTTTGGGGGGTGTATTATTTAGAACTGGTTTGACAGGTTATTAAAAGGATGAGGCATAGTTAGAGCATACTAGGCGTAGGTAGAGGTGGTTAAGAAGTGTGCCAGAATAACATGCCCTGAATACAACTATGTATTCTAAGAAGCTCTAAGTGGAACTGATAAAGTTTCAGACAACTGGACTAGCACATAGGCTAATTCTAGAGTACTAGTATGTTGCACCACGTAGGCCATAATAAGTGTCTCATGCCCACTGAAGATATAAAACTAGGCAGGACTGACTGACAGAAATTAGCTAGCCAACCACAGCTTTCAGCATTAAAAATTAGATATCTGAACTTTCATACCCAAATGCATTAAACCTTGTAAAAAAAAATAGCTAATACTTCTAGAAAAGCCAGTAGCCATTCCACAGTACAGTCCATGTGAATTCTTGCATTTCAGGAAGAGTTTTCTGACTGGATACAGCTGACTTATGACCCTGAAGCCTGGCAGTTCAGAATACAGCTTATAAAGAGGCAAGTTTCAATAAAACAGGAATTACATCTTTTATTTATATTTTATTATCAGAAATGTCCTGTGTACCAGGACCTCTGCATGGTCTATGCTAATTCACTGTGACATGGAAATGTTAAATACTCATGTAAAGGGCAAGACCTCAAGGAGATCTCTCACGCTACTGCAAACACTGTAAACATTGGCATCTTAGCCTTAAAGAATGCAAACTATTCCTACAATAGTTAGGAGTCTGGAGTGCAAGTTATTTTCTCC
>NW_010178311.1:0-3476 GCF_000695765.1 Mesitornis unicolor | reverse complement strand
ACTCCTAAGATTCTGTGATTCTGTGATCCCCACTGCAAGACAAATGTGAACATACTGGACAAAGTCTAGCAAAGGACCACTAAGGTAATGAATGGATTAGAACATATCTATATAAGAAAACGCTGCGAGAACCAGAATTGTTCAGCATAGAAGAGAGAAGCCTCAGGGCTTCAGAATATAAACACCTGAAGGGACAGCGCAAAGGAGACTGAACCAGTCTCTTTTCAGTGGTGCCCAGTGACATGTTCAGAGACAATGGGCACAAACAGAAGCACTGGAGGTTCTCTCTGAATGTCAGGAAAGACTGTTTTTCACTCTAAGGGTGACTGATCATTGGCACAGCTTGCCCAGGGAGGCTGTGGAGTTGCCATCCTTGGAGACATTCAAAAGCCATCTGGACATGGTCCTGGGCAGACACCTCTTGGTAGCCCTACTTGAGCTGGCAGGTTGGACCAACCAATCTCCAGAGGTGCCTCCCAAACTCAACCACTCTGATTATGTGAATCTCAAAAGAGAATTCATATTTTGAATATACATGATTCTTAAAATCCTCTTAAGAGTTACAGTTCTGCCATCTTAATTCTCAAAACAGGTAAATCCTTAGAAAAAATATATTTTTTGTGCAGACTTTCAGGAAGTAGATCATAGCTACCTAAAGAACATGGATTAATGAATATCAGAATTCCTAAGTTGGCTAAAAAGTTTATCTAATAAAGAATTGGTATATTAGTCTAGAACTAGCCTGCAACAGAAAATACAAAATTGTTTTGTACACTTTTTGGGAAATCAGTGATTAATCTGTAAATATATGTGATTTTACAAATCAGGATAAACCCTGTTACCATGCAAGTTACTAATTACTGAACTCCTGTATATTTCTATACTATCAGTAGCATGGTATCTATATATTGAGACAGTTCTGCACTTCATGATTTTGTGAATACATGAATAGCTAAATTCTTTACAGGAGATTGCACAATATTGTCCATGTTGAATTGAATCACAACTAAAGTCTCTATATGTAAAGCTTTATATGTAAAGAATTGTATAAATATTCAGCTTTTGGAAAACTGTCTCAGAATATTTAGTTAATTAGAATAATAGATATTAGTTTCAGCATGCTCACTACAATAAGTACGGTTATAATGGATCTTCTATTTCCCATTCTTATTGTTTTCATTAGTTTAAAAAATTTAAATGTAATAGTTTATTCACTTCCAGAAACATTTAAAATGTCCTTTAAAAAAAAAAGAGTTCTCTAGTTTATCAAATTAACCCTGCCCTCAGGTAACTTGAAAGTCTCGAAATGTACATTCCAGAAATTTCGTTGCTGAGTTGACAACTGCCACAGTCTGACTATCCCCTAGTCTTTGAAAAAGTTTAAAATCTTGGTGTCACACAGTGGAGTAATAAACCAATGAAATAACAAATCACAGTTTAGATTCATGTATCAGTAAATATTTTTAAATTTTGTAACCAACTAAATTATACAAAGATCTCATGTCATTACTTGAGGCAAACATATAAGAAATTAGCTTAATATTGTGTTTTTCAAAAATGTTTTAGCAAGTTTAATATTCTTAGAATTAAGACACAACTTTATGAAAACAAGAAGGAAAATTAAAAATATGCAAAACTATATAGAAGTTGGTACCTTTCAACTCAATAATTTCACAGAACACAGAATCACAGAATCACAGAACATTAGGGATTGGAAGGGACCTCAAAAGATCATCTAGTCCAATCCCCCTGCTGGAGCAGGAACACCTAGATGAGGTTGCACAGGAAGGCGTCCAGGTGGGTTTTGAATGTCTCCAGAGAAGGAGACTCCACAACCTCTCTGGGCAGCCTGTTCCAGTGCTCTGTCACCCTCACTGAGAAGAAGTTTCTTCTCAAATTTAAGTGGAATATTAATAATGTATCCTTTTGCAAACTGAGTAACTGTGACATTTAATTCCTTGACAAGAGAAAATATCTGACTTTCTCCTGATTTTCTATATTCAATGGGACAAGCCATACTAGCTGTTTGCCCAGATTCGTCAACAGATTGCAACATTTGTACCTCATGGACAAGTGTGTTATTGCTCAACTATTCATTGTTAAATAAACAGCTAAGTATTTTCAAACTAAGAAGGACTTCAGCATGTGTTATTTGTAATTACAGGCCAGACAGTTGTCTTGAATCAAAGCTGGAAACTTATCCTGTAAGTGGGCACACTGACCTATGTAGTTCAGTCCTACAGTCTCCAATAGATTTAGTTTAAAGAGGTAGGTATAATTAAAAATCTCTTTACAGATGGAAGTGAGCTAATGAATCAATATGATTAAAACACAAATAAATAAGACACAAGCATCAAGTAAAATGAATTCCTGTTATAGTTTAAGGGTTAACAGCTTGAAAGGGAAGGATAGGTCGTGTCTGTAGGATCCTGGGGGGTCAGAGTTCAGTACTGTTCCCTCCCCTTTCCGGCCACAGTCTATAAAAAAACCTAGGAGGCCTGAGGCTTTTGCTGGCTTTTCCTGGTTTCCTGGACTGCTTTCTGTTGGATCTTGGGATGGCTGGGACTACCTCCATGTGCTCAGCAGCATCCACCACCATCTGCTTCCCGGCACCACTGCAGTCCCTGGTGATGAGTCACAACAATCGCAGCGACCATGATGCACTGCTCGTATACTTCCACTCAAGACTAGTGAGATTGAGTTTTGTATATAGTTAAATATCCTTTATCCCTTATTAATTCTCTTTTCCTTTCCCCTGTTGTTTTTCATTAAACTTGTTACAGTCTTAACTTCCAACCTCGTGCGAAGCATCTTTTTCTCTATTCCCTTTTTTTTTCAGACCTCCCCCTGGGAGGGTAGGGGACAATAGAGAGAAAATCCTGCTCCCTGATTCTTAAACGGAGACAGGATAATTAGCGCCCAATGTGGAGCATGAGTTTGGAAATTAATTTTTAATTTTATTTCTCCAACGACACAAGTTGGAAGTTAATACTGAAATGGATCTTGTAACTGTGCTTGTGCGAGGCCTGTTACAGAATGCTTTTGTGACCTCTATTAACGTTATTCTGGTATCTCTCATGTTGACTTTCTCTGACTCCATGATATATTGCCATATATTTTGGACTGTGATGGATGTGGGCTTGAGTTGGGTTAAGGCTTTGCCTGAGCACCTTGGCCACTACCTTATGAACATGCTTATAAAAAGCATTCTGTTCTTTGCCCAGCAAGCTTGGGACACAGGGGTCTGGAGAAATGAGGAACAGCTGTTATGATTATGTGTTGTGGTTCATCATTGTAATCCAAATGACTCTAAATGTAAGACTGTGGCGTGCTCAGGTCTCTGTGCGTGAGAATAATACCATTTTAAAAGAATCCCCAGTCCTAGCCCCGGTCCCGGTTTCGACCCTGGCCTCGGTCCCAACCCCAGCCCCGGTCCCATCCCTGGCACTGGTTCTGGTCAGAGCTCTGGCCCGGCT
>NW_010178310.1:20722-21014 GCF_000695765.1 Mesitornis unicolor | reverse complement strand
GTGAGGGATCTGGAGAACAAGCCTTATGAAGTGCGGCTAAGGGAACTGGGGTTCCCTGGAGAAAAGAAGGCTGAGGGGAGACCTCATCACCACCTACAACTACCTAAAGGGAGGTTGTAGAGGGATGGGTGCTGGTCTCTTCTCTCAGGTGATGGAGGATAGAGCAAGGGGAAATGGCACCAAGCTGTGCCAAGGGAGGTTCAGGTTAGAGATGAGGAAGTTCTTTACTGAGAGGGTCGTCAGAAGCTGGAACAGGCTGGGCGGGGGGGGGGGGGGGGGACGCTACCCGGGT
>NW_010178310.1:8517-20691 GCF_000695765.1 Mesitornis unicolor | reverse complement strand
AGAGTGGGTAGATGAGGTACTTAAGGATATGGTTTAGGGGGTAGACAGGAACGGTTGGACATGATGATCTCAGAGGTCTTTTCCAACCATGCGATTCTGTGATTCTGTGATATGCTTTCTTATGTTTGAGCTAAGTATTTATGCAACTATATGCATGAAAAAGGAAAAAGTAAAGATCATATTTGAGGCTATTGGTTAAAGTACCTGGAAAAAAGAACTTTGATGTGGTATTTCAGCCATGAAGCTTTAGTAACCTTTACAGCCATAATGATTACATAAGTTAAATCCTGTTTATTTTGGTGAAACAGTAGATCACAGTATTTCTTAAATATTTAAGATATTTAGCAGCACATATTCTATAAAAGCCACTGATTTTTTTAATATAAATTGTTGCTTATAGGTATATTATAATTACTGCATGTATTTTACAGTAATGCTTTTTGTCACACATCTGGCCACTCGGGCATTTTTTCATATTGCCAAGTACTTAGTTTCTTTGCCCTGAATGTAGGATAAATATAGCTCTCTTCAAATTGGCTGCACAGTTATTATCCTGTCATTATGAATAATATTAGTCTATAATTTTAAAGACAAAAAGAATATTGATCCAAAAGGAATGTCCCTCTGCAAGTAACAGCTCCAGCTATTTTGAGACTACAAACTTCTTTCTGATCTGCTTCACCAAAATCAACTTTAAAAAGAAATGTTTTTACCTAGAGCTGTTCCTCTGGATATAGGAATCACAGATGATCAGTGAAGCGACTGATCAGCAGATGTAAACTGATAAGCTGCAAGACAGATGCATGGTGGCTTGAAGCAGACTGGCCATGTTTTAGAGTAAGGTGAGGATGGGATGCTGCTCCACAGCAAAATATCCTCAGATTTAATTTCTTCAGCAGTGGGTAAGAGCTCCGTGTTATGAATGTGATAACCTGGTTTTTGCAGATGGATATTCTGTGTGTAGCATATAATGCTAAGACTGTGGTATTTCCATTAACGTAGTAGGTTTTGATTTCATATCTTTTGAATTGCTCTGCGAATGCTGTGGTACTGTTCATTTAGTATTTAATGCAGGTTGCTGTGGAAAAAAAAAAGGCATCTTTCTGGTATTCTGCATTATTTATCTACCTGAATAAATAAAAATGTATACACAACCATTTTTTCCCTTAATTCTTGAATTTGTCTTGGTGGATAAATAAAAGCATGAAGAAAAAGCTGAGAGGTGGGCTCTTGCCCTAGAATAACTGACACAGATGTTTGAGGGTCGTCTCTTGGTAGCCCCTGTTAGTAAATCAGCACCAGTGAAGAGGAAAGCTTTCTAGCAGATACATCTGGCCAGATAGATGCACTAAGAGATAAACCAGGTTTCCAGGACCCATTTCTCCATCTCCCAGAGAGAGGCTATAATAATTCACTCTTATTAATTTGAAAGTATAAATAGACTCACTGTTGTATTCTAGGTCAATGAATAGCTGTGTCTCAGTGGTTGCTCATTTTCTGAATTTTTTTTTGGACTGTGTGAGATGCCATCATGGGGACCAAGGACCCCCTTTCTTCACTCCAACTGGTCTCTGCTGTGCTGAGGAAGCATCTGACCTGAGTCCTGCTTTACTTTTGGGATGGAGAGTCACTAGCTTTGGAAATAACTCTGCCTTCCCCAGCTGAAATACATATTTGTTGCTCTTCAGGGCTCACAGCAAACCTGCCTGCTTACTGCATATAGATCAGAAAGAGAAGACTTATTTTTTTCTGAGAATATTTTATTGTAAGGACACCTATTAGATATCCTTATTTACATTCTATTAGATCTATATAGTATCATAGGCACTGACTTCTGTGAATTTATATTGACTTCAACATTTGACTTGTAGCTATCTCTGGTATCAATAAGTTTCATCTTATGATGCAACTCACTGACAGAGACTAATTTCTAAAAGTCTTAACAATAAAATCTGTCAGAAAGAAAATTCTCCACTGTTTGCAAAAAGTTAATAAAGTGCATAAGCAATGTAACTTTGTAAGATTTATCGACTACTGATTAAATATAAATTTAAGATAAAAAAACCCAAAAATATATTCAGCTCATTTTTTTAAAATAAAATCACACAGCACAGATACTCTGCCTCTGCCCTGCACTGTCAGACAGAGCTTTGTCACACATGGGAAGCTGGTGAAAGCTTTGCAGCTGCACAGCCTGTTCATTCCTTCTCTCTCATGAATAAGAGCCACAGTGATATTCCACCTAGCTCAGCCTCACTAGTCACCTCAAAATACATCATCTTCTGATCTGGGCTGTACCAACACTAATTGATGCTTTTCTCAGTGCTGAGGCTGTGATCACAACTGCCAAGTGCTGGGTAGTTTCATCCACACACTGAGCTGCTGCAGCTGGCAGTGACTGTGTTGAGTTCTAGGCCCCTCAGTTCGAGTAGGACAGGGAATTGCTTGAAAGAGTCCAGCGCAGAGCCACAAAGGTGATTGAGGGAGTGGAGCAGCTTCCTTCTGAGGAGTGGCTGAAGAAGCTGGTTCTCTTTAGCTTGGAGAAGAGGAGACTGAGGGGAGACCTCATTCATGTTTATAAATTTGTAAAGGCTGAGTGTCAGGAGGAGTGATCCAGGCCCTGCTCTGTGATGCCCAATGACAGGACAAGGTGCAACGGGAGCAAGCTGGAGCATAGGATGTTCAACTTGAACATAAGGAAAAACCTTTTTACTGTGAGGGTGACAGAGCACGGCCCAGGCTGCCCAGAGAGGTTGTGGAGTCTCCTTCTCTGAAGACATTCAAAACCCACCTGGACACGTTACTGTGCAACCTAGTCTAGGTGATCCTTCCCTGGCAGGGGGTTTGGACTAGATGATCTTTCGAGGTCCTTTCTAACTCCTAATATTCTGTGATTCTGTGATCTGTGCTGCTTTACTTGTGGTTCAAAGAGGTCCGGTTCTCCTCTTGTCCATGGTGAGCTTGATGATGCTCCATGCTCCATGCTGCTGGAGTACCTTTCTGTCAAAACATGAAAAAGAAAATATTTTTTTTAAAAGACTCAGCTTTGGAAAAGCAGAAGGAAGAATTATATCACTGAAAGTACTTATTTATGAAACAAGAAAGGTTTTGCTGCAGTTGAAGATGTTTTTGTTAGAACTATTGAAGGCAAAATAGCTACACAACCTACTGTAGAAGTGAAAAGTAGAATTAAAACTTAAAGAAGCTTAGAATAAGCACGTGTGCAACTAGTAGATTAGATAGACTAGGGAGCTGGGCAACCACAAACCTTATGAAATCTAAAAGGAGCAAGGGCTATATTCTACACCTGAGAGGGTGCAATCCTGGCTACACGTATGAATTGGAGGATGAGAACCTGGAGAACAACTACATAGAAAGAGATCTGGGGATATCTGGGTTGATCACAAGTTGAACATGATTCAACAGTGTGCCCTGGTAGCCAAAAAGGCCAACTGTGTCCTGGGGTGCATTGAGCACAGCAGAGCCAGCTGGTCAAGGGAGGTGATCGTCCCACTCTACACTGCATGAGTGCAGCCCCATCTTGAGCACTGACGGCACTTTTTAGTGTCTCAATATAAGAAGGACATCAAACTATCAGAGTGTGTCCAGAGGAGAGCAACCAAGATAGTGAAAGGCCTTGAGGGCAAGACTTAAGAGGAGTGGCTGAGGACACTTGGTCACAGCTTGCAGAAGAGAAGGCTGAGGGGTGGCCTCATCACCAAGGAGTGGCCTCATCACTCTACACCTTCCTCAAGGGAGGCAGCTGATCTCTTCTCTCTAGCAAGGTAGGGAATGAGGATATGGAATCTAGCTGCATCAGGGGAAGCTCAGACTGGACATTAGGAAAAGTTTCTGCACTAAGAGGGTGGTTGGTCACTGGAACAGGCTCCCAAGGGAATTGGTTATGGCAGCAAGCCTGTCAGACTTCTAAGAGAGTCTGGACAATGCTGTTAGTCATGTTTTATTTGTATATAGTCCTGTGAGGAGCAGGAAGTTGGACTCAATGATCCTTATGAGTCCCTTCCAACTTGAGGTACTCTATGATTCTGTGAATAGTGAATTTGCTTTAAGGTTTCTAAAGAGTGGTACTTTTCTTGTCTGTTTTTCAGAATGGTTAGCAGATTTTGGACTTCTGGACTTTTGGAGATAAGAAAAAGCTAATAGTTCTCCAGTGTTGGGAATATTTTTTGTTATTTTCTGTGTATAACCTTATTTCATCTCTAGAGTATTGGTTTCAACTAGTCTGCATGGTGAAAAGAATTATCTCTTGTTACAGGGCTTACCATGCAATTATGGATATTTTTTTCCTGAAGATAATTTTAGCTTAATTATCTCAATGAAATAGAGAGTACTACTGCAGTTGTAAGAAAATTCTTCTGTAATTTCCACAGTGTATTCCCTTTCTTCTCTTCAAAAGGATCTACATCAATCGTTTCTGTGTTGCATGGGTAGGATGTGGTTCATATTTGGAATTTTTAAGCTTTTTTGGAAATTGTTGATTGCAGACTGCCTAGAGTTGTTAGATACTTGTTCCTCTGCTCCTTCAACAAAATGTAATTTCAATGAAGTAATGTGGGATGGTTTATTGTATTAGTTTCATAAGGAGAATTTGGGATTTGCTTATGTTTATTGGACAACGCTGTAGTGATCCCTCAGCCAGGTCTGGGATCTAGCATATCTCCATGGGGTAAAAGCATTTGAAGAAACAATATTAACTCCACTTTTAGAGGCAGAGTATTCTACCTCTTCACTTGACTAATTGTTTTAGACTTGGCTCTGCACTTTATACAGTGATATTGTGGACAGGAGCTAGTAACACAATTTATGCTTATACTTGATTAAGAATTATGAATAAGTATTCTTTTTCATCTGAGATTCATCTGATGGAGGTGCTCCATGAATGTTCAGTCCTGTGCGAAGGACAGAATAGTTCTCATTTAACACCACAGACTCGTGCTAAAACACTCCAGTACAGAAACTTTAGGTTTAAATCCCACCAGTAAAGAAGCATAAGGTTATATTCTAGGAAGCTCTCTTTTCCCCACTGAATGATCGCCCATTTTTAGAGATTGTTTCATAGTAGTTGAAGAAGCCACAGACTTCTCTCTTAAAATGAAATATTTTTCCTACTGCTTTTGAAAATGGTATATTATACAATAAAGGGACTGCACATCATCCTTTTGAAAGAAAATACTTCTTTCCCCTTGAAGAAGGAATTTAGATGCCCATCAATAAAGGAAAGCTCAAAGATGTTTATCTTCTCTTGAAATTGATATCTAAATCCCTGAAATTGTCTCTGGTGCTTAAAAGGCACTTTTTGCCTCACCGTGTATCCCTCACTAGTAAAGCTACAGGTTTCTTCTTCACTCACTTGTCCACTGTGAATCTTGAAATTACTATTTTGAGTAATTTTATTTTATAAATGGATGCTTTCAATTTAGAGGCAACTTATCTTTTCTCTACAACATCTATTTCTTTGATGTTTAAATCCCCACTTATGAATCCAGGCAAGATTTCCATATACGTTTCTATGATTGCTTTTCCCCTTGGTCATGGAAAAAGCTTTACATTCCAGACTTTTCATTGAAGAACTGCCCAATGAGGCTTTTGAGATGCTTAAGTATACAGAATTCTTTATGGATAATGGAGCAAGTTATGTTCAATTGTATTCCAAATAATACAACTGAAATAGGCAATAGAGAATAGTCATAGAAGCATAAAAAGGTGCATAGAAAAGCAGAATTGATTTTCACATCCAGTACAGCAGAGAGATTTGGAAAGGGAAAGGTTGTCTTCTGAATGGAGAGAATGCTGTTATTCATTTATGGTGAATCTTAATCCTTCTTATATTCTTCTGACTTCTCTGGGATGGTGTTCATTTCGGTATATTTGTAAAAGTAAGTTTGTTCTGAAAAGTATTATTCAAATTGCTCCAGATAGGAAAACCTCCAGAATAAATATCAGGTGATATTTCTGTGTGGAAAAAATATTTTCCTTGTACATTTGTAGACTAGGAAATTAATTTGTCTTACTATATGAGGCAAGTCAGATATCGTATTTCCTTGACTGCCTGGCCAAATAGAGGTGAAAGTTTGTTTATTTTGGGAGTTTTGATAACAGGATCTATATTACCTTCTTATTTGCAAATAAGATCCAAATAGTAGGACACCTCAAAGTTATTTGTGTTATTTTTTTTACCTGCTTTAAAAGCAGACAGGTATTCTACCAAAATAGCAGGTTCAGGGGATAAGTTGGAGATCAAATAATGAATTGCTTGTCAAAAATAGTACTGAAAACAGGGTGCAAAAATGAAATTCATTCATTCACAGCTACACTACGTGTGGCTGTTCATGATAGAGTTCAGTAAACACAGTGGTGGGGAAAATGATCATTCTACTTACGGACCTGGAATATATTCCAGAAGATAAAGAACAGAAATGAACTAAGTTAGTAAAAATGTGCTAAACGCTGCATAACTCATATAATGTGATCAGAATACTGACAGTGATGAATGCACATCTCTTAAATCAAGATGTAATACTTATGGTACTGATTTGATGCAGACAAAAAAAGAGACTCCTCAAAAAGATGCATTTAATTATATATATCCTTTATATTTTCAAAACATTTGGTTGCAAATTTTAGCTAAACGTTCCTCATTCAAGAAAAGCAAATAAATCAAGTTTTATGTCTTTAAAACCTTCCTCCCTGTGTGTAGCAAAATCCATCCCCATGTCCCATATCTAATGGTGTTTAAATACTGCCTAGGCAGGCACAGGCCTGAGCTAAGGATTTCTTCCTGCCAGATTGTCTCCTCAGCAACAAGAAGACAACTTATGTCGTTCTAGAAATTGACGTCCACTCTTTAGTGCTCCTGTGGCACTCGCTGTCACCATTTGAGAAAATGTAGTAAAGTGTAATTCAGAACTGCTAGTGAGGAAAAGCTGGCAATCAGTCGCTCTATTTAAGCAATATGAAATGGTGATCACAGGACTGAGAATGTAGCTGCACCTTCCCTACAAGGTAAAAGCTCTTACTGAGAGCTCCAATAAATGTCTTCATAATTGTCAGATAGGTTAATGGGTTAAGGGGAAGCTGTGGAAGGACTGATAGTCAAATCTTCATTCTCTATTTATTCTAGTGCATAGGTACCACAAAGTACTGTCAAGATGTTTTTCTGATGTCCTTGTGCAACACATATGGTTTTCTCCCCATGAGAAAAAACACTTTGTTTTTACATATTCCTGGAAACAGGCAGAGCAAAGATTGTTACTAAAGGTAGCTGTTACAAATGTGTATGCAAATATGAGTAAAGAAGTAACTTTTTATTTTTTTTTCCCCAGATGTCACTTCTTGCACCAAAGCTAAAATGGAAACATTCTTTGAGGACACTCCAGAGGGATATAGGATTCTTCAGGTGTATTTTTTTTCCTCTTGATAGGCAGAAAAATAAATAGCAGCTCTTTGCTTTCAGTGTCCTCTTGCCCAGGGGGAAGCCCTATCAGCTGCCAGCAAGAGATGTGGAAATCACCAAGATGAAAGAAAAAAAACAACCAGAAACTAACTGCTGCAATTTTACAGGGAACTTCCCAGCAAAATAGAGAAGTTTCTGGAGAACATCACGTGGATGAAAAAGGCGAGCTATTATTAGCACATCATTGCCATGAGGTAGCATGACAGAAAGCTGCAAGGTAAACAGAAAATTCAGCATGGGGAGATGATGGTGCAGGTACCTCAGGTGCAAAACCTGTGTCTGCAGCCTCTCGTCTGGCTTGTACACTTTGCAGGCAAGGTCAGCTCAGCTCCTTACTGAATATAAACCACATGTGCTCCTTCACGTAAGGAAAGTGCAGCAAAAAAGGGAGGAAAAGCGTATCTGGAATGACTTGCATTGCATGTGACAAAAGCCTGGAAGATTCATATTCAGTCAATACACGTAATAATTTTAATACACTAGTTTTGCAAATTATATTCCTTTCTCCCAATCTGTTGCTGCCCTTTGTTGCTCAGCTGGTTGAAAGATTTATACTTCCTATCCTATTTTATTTTATGCAGTTATTTAGCTTTATTTTTCAGGATAGGATAGGAACAGATTCAAGTGGGAAGTGCTTTTTTTTGCTTTTGTTTCTGTGTGATTGTTTGCTCTCATTGTGAATATAAACTGTTGGCTGTAGTGTTGCATTTTATAACTATGAAATACTCAAGAAGCATTAATTAAAAGAAAAATCTGCCTTTAATAAATTCTCACACACATTTGACTACTACAACCATATTTAAAATAAAAGAAAGGAAAAGAAAGAGAGAGGAAAAAAAAAGAACCCCCAAAAGCAATCTGTCAAGTCAGAGATATATTGCTGGAGTTGCACTATCCATTATGACAGCTCCTCCCTGGCTGACATTTTACATTGTTATGATAATTTGCTCTGCAAAATAAGTGTGTGGGCACATATGGCAGCCCATTATTTCTTTTCCTTTCTTGGAGCTAGATCTTGTTATCACAGGTGCATTTTCTGGCTGCCTCCTGCTTCTGAAAATGAACACTGGCACCAACCCACCCCTGGGAAATGCTCACTGCCTCTTCCTTGCAAATGTTATGTGGCATGAAGGACTCCCCTGCTACACATGGCAATTCTACCCTTTTGCATTCAGTCAGTTGTGTAAGCAGCCTCAAGTTGCCTGTAATTGCCCAAATGCATGTTTTACAACGAACCTGCAATTAATTGCATCTTAGTGTGCAATTAAACCTCCTTCTGCCAGGTGCTCTCATATCAGGACCGTACTTCATCAGCCAGGGCACAGGTGGATCAGCCAGGTTTTGGTAACTCTCTGCCTTCTCACATCCTGCTCAGTGGCAGTCAACAGATATCTGCTCTCATTGCCATTTTCCTCATCAGCACCATTAAAGGAAAGATCATAGGCACATATGTACCATGATACACCTTGCATAATTCATGAAACCTGTTCACAAACAGCCTACTCATTATACACTATCAGTTCTTACTGCCAAGTGAAGTCTGACAAAATCTTCTGCAGGAACACTGTTGGCTGATCAGCAAGTGGTGCAAACTGTAGGAGCAGAGTTTGTCAGTTTTCTGACAACAGCACTCTGTTCTGGCAGAATGTCTTTCATGGATGTGGCTATGAAGTGAAGGAATGGGGAAGGGTTTATCTTGCAGGAGGTGATTTGTGCAGCCACCCCTGGTGACCACATCACTGCATGATAATAGCCTCACCTTTCCTTTCTTCATCTTCATCAAAACTACAGATTAGTAAACATCTCCACTGTTGTTTTAGACCATGGTTGCATTTCCTATGCTCTTTGTCTGCATCTAGCAAATGTGGATTTCTTAATAAAGCATACAGTAGGTAGATAAGACTAACAAAATATTATGAGTTTGTTCCTGACTCTGGCTCGGACTTTGCCTATTTTCTTTTCACCAACAGAGTAATACAAGCTAGAATATCTCCCAGACATGGAAGTAATCCTTTGTCATGGATGTTACAGATGATATTCCAAACAAAAGTGTGTTTCTACACACAGGATTACAGGAGAGAATCTGTGCACTACAATTTGCAAAATAATTAAGATGACCACTTTGTTTAAAAGCTCAGTGTAGTATATTGCTATAGACCCTCTAACTCTGTCCCAGACATGGTTTCTTTATTCCATTTTTGCTGAGACTTAACTCTAATAAAACTGTATGCTGTAGAGACACAGATATACTCATGTAAAGTCTGAAGTCTTAACTCTGCGTCCTACAGGAATAAGGATTTCTAGGTGCCAGTCTCTGTTCCAGTATTGTCCTTTGAGGCTAGAGTATTGTCTATCCAGAATAGACAGGATCCTGTATCTCAGATGCATTATATGTTTAGAATGGCTGATAATGTATCCATTAAAATGACTTATTGCTAGAAGTAACTTCTGGAAGTCACTATAAACAGTTCTTTCTTCAGAAACCTATAATACTCTTATGAGGTAATCCTTCACCTAGAATGAAGTGATAAAATCTGGAAATCATAAAACCAAGATGCAGATACTGGCTAATATGGCAATAATTGGTTTGCAAATCTGACATTCTTTTGAATAAAATAATATATCTTCAATGCTATTCAAAGAATTAAAACACAAAGTCCCAAAATCTCGCCAGCGGTTGGTTGGGTGCTTTTATCTGCTGTCTGAGAAGGAAGTTAGGATGCTGATGATTTTGGCACAGTTACCATACAACCTAATAAACATGTATTGTTGATTTTGGCAATCTCAAAGCAATCCATATCTTAAAGATAGTATGTGGCATCACATCTTTGCAAATTTTCTTCTCATCAGGAATAACTTCTTATGGCTTTTGAATCAGAAAATCTTTAAGATCTAGAGGTATGTACAAGTCCCACCCCTCCCTGAGTTTTAGAGGAGGTAGTGAATATTAGAGAAGAAATAGTTGTTGAAGGTTATTAAATACATGTAAATATATCTGGCTCAGAAAGATATGAGATACCTTCTTTCTCAGCTGAGATCTAAACATAGTGTTGTGCTCTAAGGTAGATGAAGAAATGAGTGCTTCTCTTTATGGTTTGGGGAGAATTTACAGTAAATGACAATCATGCACCAAAGTACAGAGTTATTATTTGTGCTGCCGGCTTGTGTTGCCAGAGAGTGGAGGAAGAGAGACCAGTATAAAGAAAAGTGTAGCTGAAAAAATATAGCTGACAATTTTTGAACTCCACAGAATGTAAAAATTGAGACTATTGAATGACCCCTAATGTTTGCAGTGGACTTGGGGCATATCTACCACTTTAAATAGACGCTACCCATAATGGTTTTCCAAAATATGAGCTTTCATTTGTGTATCTACGATGTGCACATATTTTCATGATTTCTCAGGCAGTAAACTGGCTCTTTTCTCACATAATCAATGTCTTCTCATATCAGTTAGGCAAGCAGATGACCACACAATTTGTACACAGATTTCTGAATGTTCCTATTGTTTGACTCTTGTTGATGGCCACAGTCAACACCAAATAGGATCCTCTCCAAATTGTTATAAAGCAAAATGACCATTATGTTGGATCAAAGGCAGTTATTAATTTAGGTTTAGTAGAGTGTTCAGTATAGTCATTATAGGAGTACACATTATATTACATAAATATGAGCACTGTGTTAATAGTCCAATTCTGCAACAATTCATTCAAAGGAGGAGTTAAAAACTTCCAAGTGCAATATCTCACAATAAGACTGTCCAACCTGGGGCACAGCTTTTGCTGGATTAACAGGGTAGTGATAACTACCCTGTGGCAACTAAATTCATAATAAATGAACAAAGTCAAGGGTACAAGAAATCACCTGGGACCCAGTCAAGCTTGTAATATGGACCAATAGTAGCATTTTAGAAAAACTCTTTTCTAGGTAGTTTGGTCATATTGATTTTTGGAGTCTGAGGTAAACTTATTTCTGTTTTCAAGATAGATATTGCTATTACTTTCTCTTGTTTTAGGGATACTCCATATAAAAAAGCATTTGATTAGCATGTGAGTAGTTTGTTGTTGACTACTCAGCAACAAAATTTAAGGACTGGTATCTATCTATCTATCTATCTATCTATATCTATCTATCTATAAGCATATCATTTCAGTCTCTAAATTTTGTTGAATTTATAAAACTAGTAACATGCCAGTAAAAAACCCCCATCCTTTATGCAGGTTTTTTGACTATAACTCCGAACAACTTTCCCTTGGAGTCAATAAAAGTCCAAAGGATTTAAGGACATAGGAAATCTCCCTTTTGAAGAGATCAGTGGTCCATCTAGCCTGGCACACTATTTACAGAAGCAGCAGTATGAGATGCTATTTAGTAAGACTATATGAATTTGGTTTATTTCTTGGTTTTAGTGATTAATAGAATGCATTAATAAATGCAATACTGTTTCACATATCATAAAAGAGAAAGAAAATTCATTCAAGGGAGAAGACAGAATTACTTTTGCTTTCCCACTAGCTATTTATTAAATCAGTAAATGTATAAAATCAGGATTTAAATAATCATGTCTTCTCCTTATATGTCAAAATGTATGGGTCTTTTTGAATGCTGGAAGTGTAAAGAAGGCTGAAAGTAGGCAGATAAACTGTGAGAAAGTGCAACTGCTTTCACTGAGTGTCCTCTGCAACCACAGGAAATTCTAT
>NW_010178310.1:0-8216 GCF_000695765.1 Mesitornis unicolor | reverse complement strand
TCTTTCCCTTTCTGTATCTCAAATGAAAGGATAATGCTATTTTTCTTCTCAGTGATGGTTGACTTATTCTTCATATTGTCTAAGTACCCCTGTGTCTGGTGCAACAAAAATAACGCCCACATTCAAAAAGTGCAAGGACTGCAGTGATGGTCTGCTGGGAGCTTTTTGGAGTTTTTTGCTTTCTTTTTCACTTTGTGTTTCCTTAAGAGACGGGCAAAGAGGTGTACCAAATGGAGTGTTTTCCCCAATAGTGAAGAACAAGATAGGATTGCAACCCTCTTGACTTAAACACTAGTGGAGAAAAAAGAGCACGAGGACTGCCTAAAAGTGGTGGTAAAAATAGGATGCTTGGTGTAGTTGTGATAGTATCGCAGCTGAAGATTTTAAAGAGAAACTGGAGCTGCTTTAATTACTTCAATGTCCAAAGCTTTTTCCCCTCCACCCAAAGACCTAATTCTGCTACAATTAAGTAGCAATGAAAAATGGTTTCATTAACATGTGTCTCTCTGCTAGAAATGCTTCGTCCCACTAAGGCATAACAAGCAAAGTCTTGCTGTTTACATTGTCATCTGCCGTGAAAGAAGAGCAACAACAAGGCATCTGGTATCTGGCATAATAGCCAGAGTGTATGGAGATGATCCCCAGTGCTGTTTAAAGCAAAATACTCAAAAATCACCTTTTGTAGATGCTCATGTCTCATCCCTGTATCTCTAAGGGGAGCTGAGCAGGACTAGTTTCCTAGGTCAGGTGGTGTGAATCTGTACTGTAGCTGCACTATATTAGGAACACCCTTGAGACCAAATTCCAGTTACAAATCCTCCTCTTGCCTGTGCTAGCCAATGACTGAGAAGACGTTATCTCATGGTGTTTTTGCAAAGCAAATTTGTTTACATTTTCTGTATTTTCAACTGCAAGGCATATTCCTTACATTTGTGACCAGTGGCACTCCTCGTTGTCTTGTGGATGAACATTACCTATTTTCTGTGCTTCAGATAATGGAAAAATAAATAGACCTGAATATGTGTCTGTAAAGATGGCTCTGAGCTCTGAATAAAATGAGCAGTGCAGCCCTAGAATGTGTGTAGGTTTCTTTTTTCCTTTCTTTTTTTAAACTGATAGTTCTGAAAACTAACCTTTGAAAGTCTGAAAGAAATTTTATTTCCTCTTATTTTTATTATGTTCAGCTGCACGGGGTTTTCATGGAAATGTTTTGGTAGCAGGGGAACTGCAGGATTGGCTTCTGTGAGAAGACATCAGGTGTTTCCTCGTTTCTGATAGTCCCAATACCAGATGGCTCCAAGATGGAGCCACGACTGACCAAAGCTGTGACAATCAACGATAGTAGTAGCACCTTTGGGATAGCATATTTAAGAAGGGGGGGGAAATGCTGTGTAACAGCAAGTGTAGCTGGCAGAGAGGAGTGAGAATATGTGAAAGCAACAACTCTGCAGACACAAGGGTTATTGGGGAAGGAGAGGGAGGAGGTGCTTCAAGCTGGAGTAGAGATTCCCCTGCAGCTCGTGGTAAAGACCATAGTAAGGAAGGCTGTCCCACTGCAGACCATGGACATTAATGGAGCGGAGATCCACCTGCAGCCCATGAAGGACTCCATGCTGGAACAGCAGTATGCACCCAAAGGAGACTGTGACCCAGTGGGAAGCCCAGTCTGGAGCAGCCTCCTGGCAGAACCTGTGCACCAGTAGAGAGAGAGAAGTCCATGCTGCAGCAGGTTTACTGGCAGGACTTGTGACCCTTTGTGGGATCTATGCTGGAGCAGTCTGTTCTTGAAGCACTGAATCCTCTGAAAAGGACACATGCTAGAGCAGTTAATGAAGAACTGCAGCCTCTGGGAAGAACTCACATTGGAGAGATTCATAGAGGACTGTCTCCTGTGGGAGGGATCCTATGCTGGAACAAGAGAAGAGAGTGAGGAGTCCTTCCCCTGAGGAGACAACGTGTGATGAACTAACCACAGCCCCCCTATTCCTCATTTCTCTGTGCATCTTGGGGGATGAGGTAGAGAAATCAGGATTGATGTACAACTCAGGAAAAATGGTAGAGTGGTGGGAAGGTGTTTTAATATTTGATTTTATTTCTCATTATCCTACTCTGACTTGATTGGTGTTTATTCTGCTCAAGAACTTAAGGCAAGATGCAATCATTTACCACAAAAAAAATGAAATGGAGGATCTTTTGCATCCTGCAATTTCAGGGTCTCTAAATTTTCCTAAGTAATTTGGAAAAGCTTTTGTTAAGCATGATGTATATATGTGTTGTGGGTTAAGCCTAGTGGGCAACTGAATACCATAACGCCATTCACTCACATTCATACTGTCATGGGATAGGGTGAATTAAAATATAACAAAGAGTTCGTGAGCTGAGACAAAGGACAGGGAGGGTTCACTCACCACTTATGGTCACGGACAAAAGACAGACTCATCTTGAGGAGAATAAAACTGAAAAAATTTAATTTTGCTACCAGCAACATCAGAGTAGAACAGTGAGATGCAACCAAATCTTAAAGTCAACACCTTCCCTCACTCATCCCCTCTTGCTGGCTCAGAAACCCACTACAATGTTTTTGAGTACTGCTGTGTGATAAGTGTTCCCAATCTCTCACAGAATGTTGGATCCCTCCCTTGACTCCAGGCTTCAGTGCAAACCAGAGCTCATTCTCATGCCTGAGATTCTCTGCCAGAGGAAGTGGCTACCTCACTTGAGCTATGGAGTGAGCCAAGATATACTCATTGCACAGAATTGGAGACTTTCATCTTGAGGTAGAACATGAAGTCAGTATAACAGTTCATAAATTCATGACAGTATCTAAACAACTCCAATTTGAGAACTCTAATAGAAAAGTATTCCGAAGGATACCACACCATTTTATGAGCTCTAAAGATTTTTCTACATGAAATCAAGTGAAAAATGGAAACACAATTTTTAAAAATAATAATCTTATTTCAAAGATTACCTATATAACCCAGTTAGAATTAATCTTGACATAAATAACCTCTTAAGATGTCAAGGTGCTCCACTGAAATCAGATGTTACAGCATCAGGTCCCAAGTTCCCACAGTATTGAAAGTATATACATATAAGAGAGAACGATGTTAGAATAAAGAAAAAAAATACTAATATATGTTAGCTATATTAAGTCATGAACATCTGAGAGAGATATGAATTACAGCTAAGTGTTTGTAAAAGAGCACTGAGAAAAATGGGTGTGTAGCAGAGATCACTCCCTACTGGATGAAGAAGAAGTCAAAATATGTTGGGCATAAAAAGTCTACTTGAAGTAGAAAGGAAATTTTAAAAAATGCTGATATAGCATTTTTAGGGGAAAATAAAGAAAAAGAAAGAAACTGGAGGTGGCAAAAAGAGGTGAAACCTAATATGTTGGTGCTAATCTTCATTAGGCTGTGCCTGTGAGCAGAAAAGTTAATGAGTTGGGCTAAAAGCTCAGTATTTCAGTGCTGTGAGACAACTGCAAACTCTCCAAGCAGGTGGGTCATAAAAATAAAGACTAAAGTCTTGGACAATCAAACAGTTTTCAAAAGAACATCTCAGAGTTGTCTGGAGATGAAAAAATTCTGTACTAATTGATTCAACCAGCTTCAGGGTACAAAAACCATTAAGTAGTAAAACAGAGATGAGAAGTAATGCAAAGCTGCAAGTAAGATACTCAGATTTTTGTTTGTTCATTAGCTCATTCTAAGCAACGTAATGGGACTCTAGAAAAAAGTACAATTCAAAATATTGCTAGACCCAAGTACTTCAGGCTTTCAAAGCCACGTGCCACTGTCTGCTTCACAGACCGTAGGAGGGAGTATTCCTGCAGGACAAGCCATTATGCCTACTCACTAATTCCTACACTTCACCCTTCTGTGTTGCATTAATTTCAACTTATTATAAGCCATGTTTAAAATTTAGGTATTCTAGATGACTCCTACAAAGGACTTGATTACATTCATATTGAATCTATGATTAATTAATTTACTTAATCTACTTGCCTAATTTTGAATATTGGAGCCTTAAATAAAGATTGACTCCCTCTGCTTGGACCTTTACACAGCTTTAACGTTTGGTGCCTGTCTATCTTATTTAAAAAGTATCTGTCCTTCACAAGAAACGTTGAGTCACTAGGATAATAACAATTAAAATTAATTAAAATTGTATCAAATACATTTCATTAGCAGTTCTCTGAACTCGGCACTGTGGAATAAATTAGCATTCCTCTGTACCTGAGAAAGACATTCAATGGTTCCTTCAAGGTCGAATGATTTGACCACCAGTTCTGGTGGAGCCCACTTTGATTGTTGGTATTTGGACTCTGTGTATCTCATATCTATCTTTGGTTCAACATTTCAGAGGACAGCAATGAGTTTAATAGTGGACTAGTGAGTAAAAGCTAAAATACTTTAGGAAACTGAACTGTAAAATACACTGTAAAAAGAGAGCGTTTGAAAAATTCCTTGAAATGTGGTATTCAATCACTTGCCACTCTGTATAATCTATTGTAAAAGTAGTTGTCTTTGTTCTTGAATACCAAGGAATTTTCCACTAACCTTCCTTAAAATATCACTGTGTTCTTGGAAATATTTACCTAATTCCATGTTTAAATACTATAAGCAATGTATTCTCCTTTATCCTTACGCAAAATGTAGGGCCAAATAACATTCTGGAGTTTGTCTAGCAATTTTTTTTTTACCTTTTGCTTTCCTAACACATCTGTACAGATTATTTTTGTCTGTTTTCGTGTCTATTTTCCAGTCATGGACAAGTAAATCTTTTCTCAGTCTTCTCCTGCATCCTGTGATCTAACTACCCTTGGTATCCTAGCAGCCTTTTTCACCCTTTTGCATTTGTTCTTCTTTTCCCTAAACCTTCAACCAGAACCAAGTACAGTGTTCAAGGTTTTTCTGGGTCATATACAAGTTATTAACAGGTGTATGATGAACAAATGTCTCTATTCCTTTACTGTTTCTTGGCTCCTAGGCTCGTAGTATGTTCTTATTATTAGATTCCAGTGAAATTGCTTTTCATTTATGGGTTTCATTCTTTCTGCAGTTTCATTTTTCAAAATCACACAGTACTTCCCATGGTTCAATATATAATGGGTTTCCCACAAACTTCAATAGCTGTTGCGAGCTATTGATTTTCATGACAGGACAACTAAGATAAAGAAAGCTGGCACCAAGAATAAGAAATTTAGATTAAAATCCCATCCTTGAATTGAAACAAAATGGTAATGCAAAATAAAGTAGAGCACTTAATTTCTTACAGTTTTTTTGAAAAGCTTTTTTTTCATTGTTGTAAGCTTCATTTAGATTGTACCATCTCGATTTCAGAAAAAAAAATAAAAGAAGTTACTTCTGAGTAAGTTTATTTAAAGGTCTTTGCAAATCTTTTATTTGGTGAGAGTTTCCGAAGTTTCTTGCCATTGACTCAGATATCTGTCTATACACATACGAAAAATAGTGTCTTATGTACTTAAACACATGATTAAACTCTCCCTGAGTGGGTAAAAGTGTTTATAAAATTTCTTTCCAGTTGAGATGGTTTCTATAACTATTTCACTGATTTTATTTAAGGAGTTCTTTTTAACCAAAGTAATTTATGACAGTGTTGTTGAAATGTATATGGTAGAGCAGCAAACCAGACTTAATGTTTTCCCTGGGCTGCCCTCTTCATAATCTCACAAAATCTAGCTACTGACATCTGTAGAAGTAGAAAAGTTGATCTTAGACTTACTTGAGAGCATTAGTTTATGAAGGACTCCCAGAGAAACCAGTGTAACTCCAGCATTTAGTTATTTAAAGTACCTGACATATATTTAAAAATAATGTTTTAGATTATTTTTTGCTAGGTTAAATATTGCACTATTTTATTACTTAAAACTGGGGAATATTTCTGTAGGTTTTGTTACATAGTCTTTGCATTTTGAGTGTCATGAAGTTTACACATGAGAATCTTCTTTCAGCAAAACTATGGTATCCCCTTTGGTAATTTTTGACAGAAACTTGCAGCCTTTGCCCACCTTAATTCTTCCTCCATTAGCAGAATACTTTCCAGGTTCTGAATTAAAATTATCTTTTTGTCATTTTAAAGTGTGTGTTTGACATTTTTTTTTGTGAAATGAGAGGAAAATTCATTAACTCAAACCTATCTGATAATTCTTTTAAACACTATTGTTTACTAGAGCTATAAGAAAGAGCTGTAGTTACAAAGAATCAAATATTAGTTTTGGACTCTGCATTTGTGTTTAGCTTTGTCCTTTGGAAATTTTTCATGTCCTTAACTTGCACCACTCTGAAGACTGAAGAAAATGTGCCTTTCATTGCTCTTATCACATTCAAGGATAGGATGGAAGGCATGTTGGATTGCTGTGCACCTCTTGAAGAACTGGGGAATAAGGTATATGACTACTTGATTTATTGGTGTCCACACAACGTGGTTAGGCTTAGCTACCAGCCTTTACTGTAAAGTTCAAAATGTTGAACACATGTCTTACCCCTCTTGTGCTTTTACTTAGTTTCATTTCAAGCTATGTGAATAGTGCTACTGAATGCATTGTTATGCAAAGTGACTGTGATTAGCTTATATCATCTTTGTATCTTTTTCTTTCATTCCCAGAAAAAAGAACTTTCTTTTCCACTGAATTATCACCATTGGAAAACTTTTCATGTTTCGGATAAGAGCTCTATTAACATTACGCTATGGACCATAAATAATAAACATCTGCAAAACTATGTAATTATGACTCTTTGTGTTTCTAAATGCCACAGTAATTACAGGCTTTGGAGTATGGTGTTATGGTTCAAGAAGCATTGAGGACTATATCCAAAATACTTATGAAAAATTATTGCATTCATGCTCCACTATTACTGGACAGTAATAGGTTTGGGAGTATGTGGTGCTGATTTAGAAAATAAAATAATTTTTTGTCCTCTGTTAGGTTCTGATTCCTTCTTAAAGGAAAAGTCTCTAAACACCAGGTAGTGTGTAAATTTGTAGACAATATAGGTGTGGCTACATTATACCTAAAAAAATCCTAATCAATGGAATTCTTTGTGAGATGCTGGAGACAAGGAGGAACTATAAGTCTATAAGCCTATTGTTTCTATAATTTAAAAATCAAAATACGTTTAAATTAGTCTTAAAATAATGCTTCTTAAGAATGAGTTAAAAAATATGAGTATTTCCTACTCAGGAAATAAAAACCTAACTTCATTTGCCCAAACACTACAGAGGAGTTAGGTAAGCTTCTTCTCTCAAAGCTTTCTGGTGTACATAACTTCAAAATATCTTTTTTTAAATAATCATTTCCATCAGCTCTGACTTTAATTATCACTCAGCAGTTCCATCTGCTGAAAGCTGGGCCAGCAGAAACACTGATGATCTTTTTTTCTGGAATAGACATCCTATGTTTTTTTAGGACACAGTGTGGGGTGATATTTTCACACTTATAACCTCTTACTGGAACATGAAAAACATGCAGCATTGACCTAACATTGTTTGCATTCCAATTAAGGTATTGAGGCCAACAGTAGCAGGGGTTGGTCAGTATTAAACACCTTAAAAAAATCTTTTCTAAATGCACAAATAAAGTATGTAGGATTTCTCAATTATTCAACTTTTTTCCCATAAAATGTAAAGGTGTGTGTGTAGTTGTTTTATACTAAAATAAATATTACCCTTACGTATAAGAACCTAAAATGATCCCAAAGCCATTACTTTGCTGTCATCCTCATATAGCAAAAGAAAGCGTACAGTTAATATCTGTTCAAAAATGTGACACTGTATTACTTAACATCCATACTACCATAAAGCACAGCTAGGCAAGACTGTTAGAAAATGTGGTCAGAGAGAGGCTCCTAATCCACTAACTGAAAATAATTGTAGTGCTCGTTTAGTCAGACTTATGGACTATATTCAAGAATATAATAATAGGATAAGTTGACATAAATTGTTTAATAATGCAGTTATCTGCACTTTTATGGAAGAATTCCTTAATTAAAAATGTAGCAGATAGGATCCTTGCAGCCCGCAGAGTTGCATTGCTTTTTCTTCTATGATAAACAAGATAAATTATAACACAATTGTTACATAGTTAATAATTTCAGTTTTCCAAGGACATTTTTCATCATTACTCTGTTTAGTCATTCATATGAATAGGCAACATTTTGAATATTTATAGCCAATAATTAATATATATA